>NC_134703.1:12257938-12547938 GCF_043290135.1 Rhipicephalus microplus | reverse complement strand
CAGACAGACAGACAGACAGACAGACAGACAGACAGACAGACAGGCAGGCAGGCAGGCAGGCAGGCAGGCAGGCAGGCAAATAGCCGTCCGTTGGTCCGGACCTTTCGCCTCATTCGTCATCATTCACTCCGTGGTTACGCTCTCATTTTTTTTTCTCTTTGGTTTGTCAGGGTCAAGCAAGGAAGTCCCATAAGCCCGGGATAAGTTTTACGGCGCCCTACGCGAACCAGATATTTCTAGAAGTATCACCTTCTTGTTCCTTTTTTGCATGACCAAGTCCACTCATCACCCAAGATTATGGACAGCCAGTGCGTTTTGTATCTTTCGGGTGGAGGTGTTATGCTACTTAGCGTACCCTCGCCTAGAAGCCACGGATAGTCAACAGCGAAATTGCAACGTCCCAAAGACATTCAGAGCCCCGGCACGACAAAGCCTCAATCGGGATTACGAACGAGGCAGTTGGCCTGGACGAAGATGCGCAATAATCCGGATCACGCAGCCTCAGCAGACAACCGAGGGCCAGATCGGCACGCCCTGGCGTTGGGGGCGAGAAAGAGCGACCCAGAGAGCTTATTTAGTAACGGAGGCTTCCATGGCTATCACAGTGAACTATTCGTAACCCCGCAGGACTGTATTCTTCGCTGACAGAATGGAAACAAGTGTTGCGAATTCACCATGTATTTTTGTTTCAGTAAACGTATTGTAACACAAAAACTCTAGAATGACTAGACAACTAAAGAAAACAGTTTGGGACTCTGCAGTGAAAGTACCCTGGCCTAGAACACACAGTTTTCGTCCGGTAAACGAGCTTTGCGAGTGTGGCTATCAATGTTAATGACATGCGCAACATTGGGATCGGCGGTAGTTTTCTCGCTCGAACAACTCATACCTTCCATGTTGTAACGTGATAGCATCAGAGAGCTCGCGTCGCAAAAATTCCGCCATCGGCGTCAGCCCCGTTGGTTGTGAGCGAAAAATCGTCCGTGACTGAAAAAGCTCGATACAGAGATTGCAGCGGGAGGCAGCTACTTTTCCACGCGTTCATGCGCGATCGCACTGAAAAAGCCTGGCATTCGAAGAAAAAAAGTGCGCAAGGTCACGAGGTGTGAGTGATTTAGTTTCTTTGCCCCTGCCACCCCCCTTTGCTTAGCTTCCAGTGCTTTCGTTGGGACGAGAAAAGAGAGAATGCCTTTGTAGCATACGACAAACCTTTGTAACTGAAGTCGCACTAGACGAATTCCTAAAATTTTTGTGGCATTGAATTCGTGAGGGATTAAGCTCTCCTATTGAATTCGTTCCATAATCATTCGAAAAAGTGTATCAGGGAATCTTTAACGCATTTTGTTTGACAGGGGTTACGACGAAAACGAGCCCATTCGGCGATTTGTAGGCGCATTTTAGAGGCCTCAATCTACGTCGAAAAAGATCGGGATAGTGCATCCATCGTGGCTAAAACCACACAGAAACTTTCTAACAGCTCTTAAAAAGGACAACTATGTCCATCTAGCGGAAAACATACGCCTTTCAAGAGGCGTTCTTCAAGCAAACAGCAAACGATGGATAATGTGCTGCCACCTGTGAGGCATTGTCAGACTCTTCATGGCCTCCAAGATGGCAAGCGCACGGCGTGTATCCTGAAGGCCATGCGGCTTTTGCTTTAGAGCAAAAACCTGTATGTACCATTCTCGCGTGGGCGCTGGTACAATCTGTGTGCTTGCGTGCTTGTGCGCGTGTGTTTGTGTGCGTGTGCTCGTATGCGTGTGCTCGTGTGCTCGTGTGCGTGTGCGTGTGCGTGTGCTCGTGTGCTCGTGTGCGTGTGCTCGTGTGCTCGTGTGCGTGCGCACGTGTGTGTGTGTGTGTGTGTGTGTATGTATGTGTTATTATTATGCACTTAGCGGTTGAAAGGTGTACTAGAGGCCGGATTTGGGTATCGCGTTAAACGCTTAAAGGTGAAGCTTAAGGGCTCCCCAATTTCTTATGGGCACAAGCCTTGCCGATACTACGGGAGCGAACGCAAAAGTTCACAGACAATCAGGCGCTGACTAGTTGACAAAGTGGTATCTTACCATTGCTGCTTGTATGCACTTGCCTATCAAAGTCTTGTCTTCAACATGTTCGTCGAACTGTCATTTAATAAAGACGCATATATCAGTAAATAATCGATACGATCACATTTTGCATTAAATACTGCACTCTAAGCCGCAAAGGAGTGAAAAGAGACTGAAATGAGAGCAAGTGCTGCATTGCATTTCTGAAATCAACAGTTAGTCCGTGGAGGAATTAACCGCACGACGAGAGTACAATGTGCAAACAGAGAGAGGAGCTGTTAGACCATGCGGAGCAACGCTTACTCCCGCAGAACTTGCTGGCGCAGAGGTGGCCTCGAAGGAACGGTCAGCATGGGCGTAAGCAAACAGTTACCTAAAAAATGAGCTGTTAACAATTTGAGTTAGTTATTTTTCAATATTACTTTGCTCCCGATGGCGACTACGTAAAGAGCAAAGTAATATTGTTTATATAGCGTTAACATAAGCAAATGTACAAGCTGCTTCCTCACAAAAAAAAGAAGGTGCTCGCGCTCAAGCTGTATCGATGCACAGCGTGGTGTTTTCATCAGAAAATTTTCGTTATTGTAGCTGTGTGTTGTGGATGTGTTATCGTTATGTGGTTATGATTATTGTCTCTTGCGGTGCACTGAATCATCACTGCGTTGTAGGAAACGCGATTCGATACTGGAATGAAGTGCTACGCTATCGAAACGCTACTCGCCGACTGGAATATCACCTGAAGGGTG
Organism: Rhipicephalus microplus; assembly: GCF_043290135.1. Lineage (NCBI taxonomy): Eukaryota > Metazoa > Arthropoda > Arachnida > Ixodida > Ixodidae > Rhipicephalus > Rhipicephalus microplus. The sequence goes on along the minus strand of NC_134703.1, from coordinate 12,545,144 downwards.
AGTGTAAACAAGTCTGCCATTAATCCGTGAGATTTACCTGTGTGCTGTTGATATTAACGAGCACCGTTTGTTTAACACTCACGTTATTCGCTAAGAAAACCCGCATGGTTAGTGAGCTCGCACTACACTGCGTTGCGAGGGCTGCCCTGTCTGCGATAGAATTACAAGTGTGCATGGGCCATCGAAACGTGGTAGCCATTAGCTGTAGCAAGCTGTGTCCATACGTTGTTTCGCTTTCAGTGCAGGACTAATAAGCATGGTTCATCAAAGATTTCCGCACTTTTGTATCGTTAGCTACACTGGCCTCGCTGAGCCAATTTCGCGTGGCACTGGTCTGCGCATGCACAATGATATATATGTATACTCCGCCGCCACCGCCGGTGTGCGCGCAATTCGATGCGCTGCGCAGACAACCAGTGGTGTCACGCACCGGAGCCGGCACCTCCCTCGCATTCGGCCGCGGCCGCGCGCGACTCGCCGCCGCCGGTGTGCGCTTTCCAGAGGAGTGCCATCATAGCCTTGGCAGACATATGAACGCCGACGCGTGCGCCTTCCCTGTGCAGTCGCCATCTGACACTGCGCTGGAGCCGCTTGATAGCGCCTCTGACTGGCGTTTGCCACTGTGGTATAACCATGGAGAAGGAGAGTGCAAATGCTGCACAACGGTGCAAGAGAGCGGAGAAGCTCAACTCATTGGATCCCGAAGTAGTTGCCCGGTAAAATAAATATACATGTGCCACATATTACGTATACCGTGTGTGTGTCATTGGAACAGCTGTAAGCATGATATCTGGAAAGCTAAGAATAATCAGCTGAACCTTTGCCAACGCTACGTATATCCTGGCATAGCTGAGCTAAGCCACTGCCATTTTTTTAAATATTTCAATTAAATTCCGTGCTATTTCATTTTTTACAAGTTGAACAACTGATTTAGGAAGGTCAGCTGTTAACATTGCATGCATAGCTTGGCTTGACACCGCTAACACAGGCAGTCGGGGATCACGTTGGTGACTTGGCTCGTTTGTAGCGATGCTAGGTATGTTTCAGTTTTAAATCTCTAAAAAGAAGTACAAGCTTCATTGAAAAATAAGTGGCTCCCTACGCGTATCACAGTGAAAGCTTGAAGCGTTAAACTCAAGAACGGGCTTCTTGAGCTTCATAACACGTTTTGAACTGTTCCATTGCATTATGACGGGTTCTGTGAAAAGCAGTTTTCGTCCAATTTTTACGCGAATGGACGTAACTACAAGTGCAAGACAGTTCTGCCTGAAATAATGAATGCTCCTGCAATTACATTTTCAGGAAACCAACGAATGTAAGCGTTGTGCCTTTCGAGAAAAGTTAATATCGTGCAGCAACGAACACGCTCCCAGCAGCTGTCAATGAAGTGGTTGCACTTATTAAAGTCGGCTGGCCAGCATCAATTCTAATGAACACATCACATATTCTTAGCGAGACACGCTGCCCACTACTTCACACCTGAAACACAATTCTAACGAAGCATTGTTTCTCTGATTATCTCTTTTAATGTGTATATTTTGTACTAACAAAGAGTGTTGAACTGATGTGTGTGCACTACGGTGCAGAATTGACACGAGTTGGTGAATAAACTTGGCTGTTTCTTCAAATGATCGCGTTTCTTTTTCATTAAACAGACATTTTCGCTGAAGGACATTACAAACCGCGCTCTGTACTCCATGAAGCGAGCAAGCTTGGCACAGCGACGGCAACATATATGGGAACGTTTATATAGTATATATACGATCATCAAGCATACAAACGCGCCCGAAGCACTTGCGCAGAAATTCCTATTCAACGCATTTCACACTTCCACAAATGCGGTAACCGAATGGCTGCTTGCCAAACTCTGAAGGTTTAAGACCAATAAGAAATCTTTTATAGTTTGAGAAACATGACAGAACGCACAGCGTCCAGACAGTGACTGTAAATACATCCCGGAATTTTTAGGGGCGAAGCCCCTTATGGCGTGGCTTGGGCGTCCCTCGTATGTAACCACCAGTGGCACATACCCGAAATAGGTATAACACTTGACCTCCAAGGTGGTGCCAGTGAGAGATTTCTTCTGTGCGTTGTTTAACAATAAAAAATAGTGCTCAATGTACATGCCAATGGCTGCTAATGGGGAATGCGAGACATGAGCATTCGGCTTTTAGTCAACGCGCACGCTGCGATCCCCATTAGCAGCCATTGGCATGTACATTGAGCACTATCGGACAAGAAAGGGATGCTACATTATACTCGCTGGGTGTAACCTCCTTAGCTTTAGAAAGGTTTAGCGAGCGTTGAGCCGCAGTGCCATGAATACAATGAACTTGTATATACCATGAATGAACTCAAGGTGGTTAAAAATGAGAAGTAGATACGAAGCGCTAGCCATAAGAAATTAAAAGCCGAATTCTCCTGTCACTCATTTCTCATTAGCAGCCATTGGCATGTAAATTGAGCCCTATCTGACAGGGAAAGGTTGCTAAGTTATACTCGCTGGGCGTAACCTCCTTGGTTTTCGAAAGGTTTAGCGAGTGTTTGGTCACAGTGCCAGGAATACAGTGAACTCGAGGTGAACCATGAACTCGAGGTGGTTAAAGGTGGGAAGTGGACCCAAAGCGCAGGCCGTAAGAAAGTGTGCGTGTGCCACCTCTCGTTTAGTCCTTGGAATGTCCGCTGGATGGCGGTGCTTGTATATGAGGAATATGTGATAAAAAGATGCGAGATGGTGGGACTTGGAGTGTTGAATAGATGAACGAACGGACACACAAACAGATGCATTGATGGACGCATGAACGGACGCAGGGGCGGATGCACGAAAGAACGCAGGGACGGGCGCACAAACAGACGCATGGACGGTCACACAGACTGACGCATGGACGGACGAATGCTTCGCCCCACTCTCCATCATTCACTCCGTGGATATGTTGCCATTTTTTTTCCTCGGTTCTGAACTAGGCTGTGGTATAGTTCTTGGTGGTTAGCGTACGCGACTGCTGATCCAATGGTCATGAGTTCGAAAACTGTGTGCTTGTCGTGAAGTTTTCGTACTTTATTTTTCAACTTACTTCACGTGTGTGGATTGATTACTTCGCGTGATTGATTGTCGTCAAATGCATTCATCAACCTCCAAGTTCCCTGCAACTCAGCCAGAAATTGTAGTAAATTGATTTTTTTTCGAACAGGAGCAACTGATGGGACTAACAGTTCGTCCTTACGCAGCCAGTTCCTCCCATACAGGGGTAACTTTTACTCCTTGATATTCCATCCCTCAAACCTACTGAGGACTGAAGAGTTCATCCCCTGATAGTTACTCCTAAAAGGATGAATCGTTCGTTCTTTGGGGAGTAATTGTTGTGGCAATGCAGTTACCCCCATAGGGACAAACCACAGAACTCTTTTCGTCCTTCGCAGCTTAGAGTGTGGAACAATTAATAGGAACCGTCATTAGGAAGACGAACATAGATTTCTCACGGTCCTCGTCACGATGTGAAGCGCATGTTTAGATAGACACAGCGTTCCTTTCAAACACAATTAGCATCAGCTCCTACGGACGGATAGTGCATAGTTCCTCCTTTAGGAGTAGGGTAGCATACCAGATACTAGCATCTGGTTAACCTCCCTGCCTTCCTTTTTTCTCGTTTCTCTCTGTTCCTCCTTTAGGCGAGACTGCAAATCGTGCATTTGGTAACCCGTGACGATTGTCAGCTGGGAAGTCGTGCCACCAATCACCGTTAGACTGTTCGAGAAAAAAAATTGACCACGTATCTGCAAATGTCCTCGAAAGACGATAGTCTCCTGTCTGAAGAGATTTGATGATTGATATGTGGGGTTTAACGTCTCAAAACTACCATATGATTACGAGCGACACCGTAGTGAAGGGCTCCGAAGATTTCGTCCACCTGGGGTTCTTTAACGTGCACCCAAATCTGAGCACACAGACCTACAACATTTCCGTCTCCATCGGATATGCAGTCGCCGCAGCCGGGATTCGAACCCGACCTGCGGGTCAGCAGCCGAGTACCTTAGCTACTAGACCACCGCGGCGAGGCGTCCTGTCCGAAGAAAGTGAGTAGAATAAGACATTTATTTGGTGTTATGCGAGAGAAAAACGTTGAATGGGATTCTGGAGGCGCTGTGTTAGAGTTACTGTATATGCTCTCTATGGAAGCAGAGTTGCGGATAGATCGCCATTATGTTCCACGGCTGTGCAGTGAAGTCACTCATGACGCCACGCAGGAAAAAATACGGCGTGGTGTTCAGGCGCGGGCGGCATGCCGCAGACTTATTCGAGCGCGCTCCGCAAGATTGAACTGTTGCAGTGAGGCGGTATATTGCTAGAGGGAGCAAAAATGCTTGAGTTCCGTGTGCTTAGATTTAGGGGCTTGTCGAAAAACCCCAGGTGGTTGAAATTTCTGGAGCCCTCCACTGCGGCGTCTCTTATAATAACATGGTGGTTTTTGGACGTTAAACTCAACAATTGGGTGAGTGGACAACGGATGAAAAATCGCACCATACTCACGGAGTGAATGATGATGAGTAGGGCGAAGCGTTCGTCCATCCATCCATGCGTCCATGCGTAAGATCGCGTTCGAAAGTGCAGATGGCACGCGGGTAACACCGACGAGACGCGGGCCAAGGAAGCCAAGCGCAAGCGTCTTCAACGTCCCCGCCACTCTCCTTCGTCAATGCCCCACCAATGATCCACCACGTACGACAACTATCCAGGAGACAGAGAGGCACTTGTTCTCCGCGCACTCAGGCAAAGCACGTGCAGCTGCCGATCGGAGAGTAGTGGCATTTCGGAGAGTAGCGCCAGAGTAACGCCACGTAGAAAATGAGACGAGAAATGGTCCTACATTTTTTGCCTTTTTTTCTGGTCTCTTCTTGTCTCAGTTACGCGTGACTTGTGATAAGGTAAGACTAAGAGAAGCTTCACATCTAAAAAAAAGTGATCATTTCTAACAACGCCGCAGCACGGCTTTTACACCAGCCCCAAACGATGCACAATGTTTCTACAATACGTTCGTGATTGCCTGGTTCATTTCAACTCCACTAGATGGCGCCACCTATCCAGTTTTTTTTTCAATGGCTCAAATTTTTGCAGCTTCGATATTCTGGCCATGTAGCTTTGGTGATCCAGCTGAAACAATGGAATTGGTATTGGAATTGGTATTGGCGCTTGCACTTCGGCCTATTTTGACACAATGTCTGGAGTCTCCGCAATGCGGATATCGCGAGTTTGTATGAACAAAGGCGGATTCGCGAAATTGCACTGCAATCGTAGAGCCTACCCGGTTTACGTTACGTAAAGGTTTACGTTCTGTAAAAATCTGCGCATGCGTAGATTCTATCTGGTAACGTAGTAACGCAAATCGTATACGTACAAGCTAAAAGCCCCTAGTTTGCATCACGGTGAGACGGAAGTCGGTGTGGGCAGAGAACGCACGGGCGCCGCGTTGCCATGCATGTGAAGTTGACTTCACAGCGCGAAGTTGAACAACTGATGTGATTTTGCCCCACGTGACAGCGCTTACCAAACAGCGGTGCGAGCAGCGAAAAAAAAAAGGTATGCGGAACTCTGCCACCTAAAGGTACCATATACAGTATCTCTACTCTGCGTTAAAGTCTCTGAAAAGGGGACTTTACGCTGTGTGAGACGTGAGTGCCATCTGTCAGTAATCTCAAAAAACGAAGCTTGGAGGCCTTATTTTGTAAAAATGTCAAAGTAGGTAGCAGCACCGTATCGTCTTTGCGAAGCGCAGAAATCTTTTCCGGCATGGCGTCGCATTGTCAGCGCAGCGTAATAAACGCTCCAGTTCTTAGCATTACTTATGTATGCTTTTTCTAGTAAAAAGAAACACACTGCAGAACATATATGTGTTTACCTTGTGCCTCACATATGGCACCGTATTTGCTTTTCAATCGTCAATCGCACACATTTGAACGCAAAACTTCATTATTGTTGATGGGCGCTGTGGCCGTGGTAGTACTTGAACCGTTTTGCGTTGACGTATCTCAAGAAAGGCTATCGTCTTGAATATCCGGTCGGCGTTGAAGAACACTGCACCATTTCATGCGACGCTCGATTCTCAACGTAGGAGGCTCGCGGAGCCCGAGTTTAAATTGCGTTACCGGCTATATCTGAACGTAGTTGCACCGAATTCTCATTCTTTATCCATAGCACGCAGAAAAAAACGGTTGCATTTTGTAGAGTTTAGAAATTTCCCTACACCTGCTGGAAATTTTCAACAGGTTGATCTCACCAGTAGGTGAGCAACTGCAGTCCTCATAAATAAATAAATAAATAAATAAATAAATAAATAAATAAATAAATAAATAAATGGTATTTTCAGCCTTACATGTTACGCCAACCACCCTGTTTCCGCAAATCGCGACTCGCTTGCCAATCAAGCAACGGTTGTTATTCGATTACCAACGGCAGTGAGAACAAGGTCTATAAATATTATTTAGCAAGCTTTCTGTTGTGTATTGCTGCGACGTACTTGGCTATATACGCGGCCGAAAACCTTCTTTTCTACTTACTTCCAAGCTCCAAGGGAAATAAAGAAATATTGCTCAATGTTCTGTGCAGATTTTCGGAAAGCGTACACAGAGAGCAGAATGCCACTGTGGGGCTCCGGAACGTTCAAGAACGACACGGCCTGTGAGACGTCCTCCTCGCATGGGAAGTCATTTCGTTCGGACAGGGGCTTTCGGCCATTGGCATTCTGCACACTATCCCATATCTCGAGGTGCCACGCGTGTAGCGAAATGAAATTCCTACATTCGGTTAGGGCTTGTGCAATATATCGGATCGCCACTCGAGCAGTCGATTAACTTGCATGACGACAATGTGAAGGGTGAATTCGAAGACCATCAAGTCGCTGTCAAAGTTTCTCGTCATACGCTGTCGCATTATTTGACTTGTATTCTTTGAAGGCATGCGAAGTATAAATAAAGATACCAATTTTCACGGCTGCCATAAATAAGTATTTTGTCGAGATTTCTTGATATATACTAACACGTTGATACAATAGCCGGTTCTAACGAAATTCACTTCCCAATATTTGCGTACATATGTAAAAATGAAGGTGCTACAAATGGGTGGTGTCCATTTTCCTCTCCCAAACCCTTCCGGCACCTCGCGGCATTCCACAGAACTCATTTGCGAATAAAAATCACTGCACAAATTAGAGTTTTTTTATATATTTCTAGTTTTATTACGCTATTATAAAAATATAAGCAGACTTATGCGATTGATTTGATTATCACAAAGGAAGTCGGCAAAGTTTACAACCGAATTACAGAAAGTGTTGAGGTGTTTGAAAATCATTATAAATGGGACATTCAAGCGATAAAAGTTAAAACGCCGTCATTAAAATTCACAAAAGTGATTCACCTCGGCCACGGACTGAGGCCAGAGTTTCAACGGGGAGAAGTATTGTTTAATTGACAAAGCTTACGGGCCAATGGTAACATAACGAATGACGCTATATCATATTGAGCGTTACCTTTAACTTATGCGCAGTAACGACCATTTGGTAATAATGTGCGCTATTGCAAACACAAGATTTTCTGTGCTTTTATTATTAATCTAATATTCCACGTTTATTCTCAGAACCGCGCACGTGGCCGACGATATCGTATGTTGGCATGATTATTAGATCGCTGTGATGTTCCGTAGCAAGTACCATTTATTCGCTGGACACTGGTAAGCAGACCAAGCGCAATGATTAGATAGTCTTTTCAATGTTTTCCTGCGTTTCATCTTTCACAAACAGTAGCGGCATACGGGAGCGAAAATCAGCTTCAGCGTTATAAACTAATTGAGATCAAAGATTGGCAGCGCAGTGTGGGAATTGCCAGAGGTAATGCTGTTTTTATCTCTCGTTTTAACAAAATACCAACGCCTACCACTCAGGAATTTCACCAAAGTGAAAAGAAATTAAAAAAAAATCACGGCATGTCCATGGAGTGAATGATGATGAGTGCGGTGAAGCACTGGAGGGTTTCATCGCTAAACCGTAAACCATATACACGAATATCGCCCACTGCATGATAATAGACGTGTAAAACACTGTATCAAATTATACAAAAATTATTATTCGTAAGTGGTAGCTATACGTCACTTCCGTCCCCTCTTCATTATAACGGCTTTATGGCTGGTGAAGAGCTGGATCGGTGAGGGGGCGTAGTGGGATGTTTGCAAGGACGAAGTAGTGGGCAATTTGCAAAGGTGGAACTATAGGCGGTCACGTACAAACAAGGGATGGACACAGTGATATAATCTATAGTTCATTAACGCGGACCTGGATACAAGCACACGACAATCTTGCATTTCATATTGGCTGCTTCTGAACAGTATTTGCTTAATGGTTGGTGAAGGTGTGGATCGGTGATGGGGCGTATTGGGATGTTTGCAAGTACGAAGCAGTGGGCAGTTGGCACAGTGTCCATTCCCTGTTTGTAAAGCCATAATACTTTAACATAAACTTCCTGCCACCCGGTTCTTGACTGATCCCCCTTTGTGGGTGTGCGTTAGTATTAGAAGGATCATCATCATCCACTATAGGCGATCACGTACATACGTACAAGAGATGCACAGAGCCACGCCTTTAGGAGCTTCTCCACTAATATGGTGCAATAATGGTCAACTGTAGCTTCGTATGTAAGAATCCACATTTGCGAAACTTTCTAGCACAAGTGTTGCGTCATACGTGGGAGTCCTGGGAGCGCTCCACCTGTTTGAGCACAGTGACGAAATTGTCGCGGTGAGTATACACGCATGGGACTTGTGCAAGAAAAGCTCCACGGATAAAGGATGACACTGGCAGGGAATATACTTTTTGCACAGTGACAGGGACACTTTACTCCACACACACAAACTTGCGATCGGCTGTGTCATGTTCGACAACATTGACGTAAAGGGGATTAACCGAAAGCTCGCCATGGATATTTGAAGACGCGCATTGAGCAGTGGCACCGCGTATGTGCATAACAATTGCTTGTGTACGTGTGTGTGTTTGTCGAGGAAGAAAATTGAAGGCGTTGACGGCATTTTAGCTTCGCAGTCAGTCGAGTTCATCTGTGTGTCCATTTACCAGGTGCATAGCCAGAATGTTTTTCGTAGAGGAAGGGGGGGGGGGGTTCAAACCACGCCTTGTGTATGTTCGTGTGTCCATTTGTACGTGTGATTGTATATGTACGCAAAAAAATTAGAAAATTTCGGGAGTTACCTGAACGTCCTGGGCTACGCCCCTACATGCTATCTACATTTGATAGCGTGTTCGCAATGCAGTAAACACAACGAGCCTTAAAAAGAAACCAAGTGCACCATCGCTTGAAGGCGATTTGGAGACAACGCAAAATACAGTCGGCGCATTCTCGCAACACATATACTGATCCCAATTATACACAAACATTGCAGGTACTATGTCTTAAGCTAGAAAAGTAATTACGTTCATTCTCTTATCTCACTGATCACCGTGAACATGGCGGCTTTCTAATCGCCACACTCAATCTTCTTTCTGAAAAATAAAAACAAAACTTGTTCGTAATGTAAAAATATGCCGTTCAGACAAAGCAGAAGGTTAGCCATCTACAGAAAAATGAATCCTAGCAAAGATCAATGGCCATATATTTGGCTTTTTTCTTTATTCATGCAATCTCGTGAAATTCTGGCGTTACCTTTCTAAAGATCAGCACACGATTTCACAAACTAAATTACGTGATCACACCACCACTGAGCCTACATCTACAGCAAATGAATTGAATGTCTTATTTCAACCGGTATTCTCGAGAACCGCCTCTTTCTCCCCATTTTCATCACAAGACGTCAAGGTACCAATGCAGGAAATTATGATAAGATCGCACATTAAGTCTACTGCTCAAACTAGACAAAAATTGTTGTAGTCCTGACCATATCACAAATGCCCCACTGCAGAGATACGCGGGTTGGGTACCGAAGTAACCGCACAAAATTTTCATGGTATCTCTGAAGATGTCATCTATTACTGATAGCTGGAACTGTACCAATGTTGTGCCAATTCACAAATTCGGTTTTAAATTAGATCTGAACAAATACAGACAAGTGTTACTCATGAGCACGTGTTGCAATGTTTACGAGTAACTTATTAACAAAGACATCGTTACCCACTTTGATAAAAACGATTTATTGTGTCGTCGCCAACATTATTTCAGGCTTGGATTGTCAGCCATGGTGCAAATAGCAGAATTAACGATTGACATTACTAACGAGCTTAATAAAGGAGGTCAAATTGATGCTATTTTTTATTTATCAAATGCGTTTGATGTCGTTTCTCATGTTGACCTCATTACCAAACTTTATGCATATGCTATTGACAAAGCCTCAGTGCCTTGGATTTTATGTTATCTAGCAAATAGAAAACGAAGTGGCACTGTGAATTCCTGTTCGTCAACAAAACTGAGTGTGTTTTCTGGAGTATTACATGGGTTAGTATTAGCATCCATGTGATTTCAAATTTATGTACATAATATGCAAGATTGTATTTGCCATTATGTACAGATACATTTGTTCACGGACGATTTCGTCATATAAAAGCCACAGCACAGTCATGCAGATCAACTTACGCTAAACGACTCTTTAGGTTCTACTCAGGCTTGCTGCAAGGTATGGAGTATCAGGCTAAACACTACGAAGACATAATACATATCACTCACTTCATAAAAAATACCCGCTCGAATTCGAGTACACACTAGACAATACATCATTATCTAGCACTTCGCACACAAAATATCTGGGGGTAGTTTTGAGAGATGTAAGTTGGGATACCCATCTTAATGACAATTGGAGGAAAGCTCACAGTAAGCTGAAAAGAAAACTGAATGTTTGCCACTGCAATCGATAATTGTAATAGAAACCCGAAAGTGCAGTTTCCGCTGCCCCAGCAGACTCCTTTGTTAATCATATTGCTAAAATGTGCTTTAGTGTGTAAAGTCTTCGCAATCCAATGTTGCATGATTTGCTTCGTATTCTTTCGAACTTATGTGTATACGGAAAACAACCTTCTATATCTTTTTTTCTAATTTTATACTTTTCTTTTTGACCGACAATGTGTCATTTTATGACACTCATCTGCGTGCGCTTTTTTGTCACAATTCCTGCTTGGACCCGAATGTGGCCTGCAGTTTGTATTTATTGATTTATTTATTACAATACCCACAGCGCCTTCCGGCATTATAGGGGGGGGGGAGGGGTAAATACTAGCATAGCCATATAAAAATCAGGTACATTGTACAGATACAGCGGTAAATAGCCTTTTACACAAAAAGCAATGACATCAAAAACATTAAGTACGAAACACAAAAGCAAATACCCCACAGGGGATAACTAGAACTATTGACGATACGTATCCTGCAGAGAGGAGGCAAATACATCAGGGGATATATGGTGGTTATGTCTTGAAGCAGCCTGTTCCACTCACAAATTGTTCGGGGGAAAGGGGCCATCCTGAAGCAGTTCGTCCTGCATCTTATCTCATTGATTTAATAGGTATGATCAAGGTGGGGAGGTACGTAATTAGAAAAAGAAATTTAAAAAGCAGACGCATCACGAAGACGTTACTGTACGAGTCAAACAAGTCCCCGAGTACTAGAAAAGCGTGCTAAGTACGAAGACTGCTGGAGTCAATACAGTATGGGGGTAATACGAGTTCGTACACGCGGCCCTTGTCTCAGTGTTTCGAGATAACTGAAAATGACTACAAAGTACCTATGTGATAAGATACTAGGCTAAGAGGTCACTATCTTCTGGGATCACGCCAGGAGCTTTAGTTCGTTAGCGTTGTATCTGCTGCTAGCGCAAAGTAAACTCCATGTGGCGAGTGAACGTGTGCAAACAGCAAAATGTTGAAAAAGGGTGAACGAAAGCCAGGAGGAAAAAGCAACAAATACTGTAACCCCCGCGAATTGTACTCATACAAAATCCTCAACGAAAGGAACTTGTCGAAATTCACAAGCTCGGGCCCAACGTCAAAACCGTACAAACAGCAAGGGTGCTAGTCATACGGAGTTCCTCTGGTTCTGGCAGCCATTATTGATATATGTTTATGCCCTTGTTATAGTTCGATGAAGGACGCCCAGGCGGACGACCACGTATAAAACAACTAAGCGTGTGATGAGAAGGACAGCTCCACAAATTGCGACACAAAATGACACGTGACGCGTCTTACCTTTGCTTTCTGTATACTGGTTTTCTACCTTCAGTCACAACTTTATCGCCCTCTTGAAGCTCCTTCCTTCGAATGATGCAAAGATGGTCAGAAGAAAAAGGTAAAATTAAGGTTGCGGAATAGGGCAACGATGTGTGCGGGTCATTTATTGACCAGCGCAGTTACGCCAATCACCACCCTGATGGCTCCCAGATGAATGTGCTTGGTTAACCTATCAACCCTTCCCCTTCGTTAGCTGCTCTCTTGCTTTTTCCATTGGGGTGGTCAGCGAGAATAGAACTTTCACAACGCGCCTCTGAGCACCTTCTTCAGAATTGTGCGACATGCGTGCTTCACTCGCTTCGCCCGTTTGCTGGTGATTACACACATTTCAGCGGCCGAAAAAAATAGCAGATCAAACGTTCCTGCAAGTGTGAATCGATGGAATGCGAAGCACCAATGAGGACGCAATGATTTTTAGCTCACCGTTGTCTGCAGTACAGTGATCTGAATTAAGTGTCACCCGACCTAAAATATCGTTTTATAATGAAAAAAAAAAACACAAGGCGTGTCACGCGATATCTTACTTCGAGAGCATCTACACTATCAGGTTGCGTTGACGTTGCCCATAAATCTTTTTGATAAAGAACTGGCACTTGTACGCATAAACTGAGACAGCGAGCATACATTGGAAAGCTTCAAATAAATGTTGGAAATTCACACGAGGCACCGAAGTCTCAAAATTCGCTCGGCTGCAAAAACAAGCAACACCGGAGAAGAAAAATAGGAACTACGTAAATGAATTTTTACATTATTACGTTTTCATGAACTTGTTACTATATCACAGACACAAACAGTTCGGCAGACTGCAAAATAAGGCACTGAGCTTGTCTAGCTTCACAGTAAACTTTTTACACCCTTAAAGGTGTGCAAGAGGTGTTTTTATATTTACACCTTTTTGCTTAATATTACAACTCTTTTCTTTGCACATACACTCTAGAATGGTGAAACGTAAAAAGGGTGTCAATATGGCTGTTGTGATGGTGTTAAGAGAAGAGCTGGAGGATTGTTTACAGACGACCTTACAACCATTGTTTACAGATGACCTTACAGGGTTCCTCAATGCTTCTGTAGACCTCGGCAATCCTATTGCGAAGCGTGTGATTGAGGCGCTGCCTCTCCACCTGACTCTTGTGCCTCGAGAAGATGAGCCAGTCTCCTGTCCATGTTTTCTACAGGCAGGTTCTTGGGGATCTCCTTAGTGATATCGTGGATGTCATCTGTAATCTACGCCGTCTACTGTTCCAGGTCAAGCTTCCCCTCGTACTCAGACCACTCCTCTCTTAGTTTGCAGAACATGTCCCAGTCGGTCACTAGGAACTTACGTGGTCTTGTCTACCCAACTTGCAGGAGAGTGGTGAGGAGTTAATGGTCGCTGCCAAAGTGCACATTGAGGTTAGACCACTTGACCTCCACCAGGTTTCGGACAAAGGTGAGGGCTGGTGTCGTGCCCTTAGTCAACGCCTCCTCTATTTTATGAATGCCAGCCAGATGCACCCAATCCAGCTGCTCAACACCCTCTCTTCTAGCTCTTTCCTGCATCTCACCCATCTCCTAGCCTTCACGTGTGCTTTGCGGTCATTGCGAAGAGAACCCCTCATAGAGCGCCTCACGGACGTTAATGGCAGAAGCATTTTTTGACAAATTGTACTAATGTGTGCAGGGCGGCGCTTTTAAACCCTTTTGATTGTCATGCTGGGCTGTCTGGCTGGGTGTTGACGAGACGCGATGTTTGCTGCTGGCGCGTCATCGTTCCACTTGCTGTGACAGGGCGCAACGTGTGCTGCCAATGGAAACTTGCAACGCGCGCTGCCAAAGACAAAGTTGTTGAATGCACCTGCTTTCAAAAAAAAAAGCGAACAGATGTCGTGTGGCACTGATTTGATATGCCATTTCAGCACGCCTAAATGGCGTTGCGGTTCTTCACCACAAAATCAAATGTCAGTAACAAAGGAGAGTTTATTATATAGCAATAACAGTTCATTATAACACTATAGCAGTTCATTATTATAGCAATAACTTGTTTTAAAGTACTTTTTGCACAGGTTGCAATACATGCTATCAGCATCTGTAATGTCACAGAGTGTTGGTGCCAGAACCATAAGGTGACTAAGCCATCTTAATTTTAGTCCCCCAGTGTAAACTAGCGAACCAAAGTCTTTCTGATTAACCTCCCCGCCTTCTTCCTTTCTGTTTACTTGCTTCTTCCTTCCATTTTGTTGCGAAACATTTCTAGGCAAACTTATTCTACAACGAACGTATCCATCCATCCACCCATCCACCCACATACCCAATTTTTTTTCACTGAGTGACACGTCATGAAATGACGCTGAATATGCGTACAAATGTCGCACGCACAGATATATGTTGAATAGTTGCAGATACTTATATAACCAGTTGTTTGCACTTGCACAATGATGTCAACTGGAACATGGGTATTAGCAACACCTGAAGCTGATATGAAGTGCTGATGCTTGCGAAGATGCTGGCCCTGGACAATACTACATAAATGAAGTTTGAAGTTTGAAGTTTGAAGTTTATTATTAACAGACTGGCGATACATAAAATGAAGAAGACGTTTTACAGACTAGGGTCCCATAGTCCGAAGACTGTAGGGGGACCCACGATGAAGAGAGCATGTAGAAAAGTGCAAGGGCAAATGGCAAGACAATGTAATATTAACAAAACAATGATATAAAACAACTATAGAAAAATAACGAAGCGATAAAACATAGTAATAATCACAACAACAACAATACAATCGCTAAGTCACAATGCAAAAAGGACAACATAGAATAATTTATAGTGATAGAAGATATAATTTCAAAGTTTTTTTGAATGTATACAAGTTGGAAAGAGACTTTATATTTGGTGGAATAGAGTTCCATAATGAAATAGCTGTGAATGACAATGACTTTATGCCGTAATTAGTGCAAACTCGGGGTAGTAATAAATTTCGCTCCAATGCGAAGCGAGTGCGGTTAGTGTTTATCAATAAGTCACAGTTGATGAGGTCGAAGGGTAGCCGACGGTGAATTATATTAAAGAACAAACAAGTACAATGAAATTCAAATAACCTACTGATACACAGAATATTATATTGTCTAAGCAATGAAATAGCGTTCGAACGACGAGGGCTGAAAGTGATAATGCGGATTGCTTGGTTCTGTATATGTTGTACAGATGAGATGTACGAGTGATAGGTGTTGGCCCAGGTAGTTATGCCATAGTTAAAATGACTATGAATAAATGAGAAGTAGAGCGATAATAATGCATTAGTGGAAAAATATGGCCTAGCTTTAATCAATGCACGAATACCAAAAGCAGTCTTTTTCTTAATGTCTAATAAGTGTAGACCAAAATTAAGGGTTATGTCTAAACGTACACCGAGAAAAGAAACAGTATCACAAGCATGGATAGTATTAGGACCCATAGTTATAGCAGCAGAAGTTAACAAATGTTTATGAGCAGACCTGAAAACCATGAACTGAGTTTTAGAGGGGTTTATCGTTAGATCATTGTTGTTGCACCATAAAACTACATCGCTGAGTACAGAGTTTAGTTTTGATATTAAAGATGGAACTGTTTTGGCCTTACATGATACTGTGGTGTCGTCAGCGTACAAAACACAATGTGCAGAGCAAATGACGTCAGGGAGATCATTAATATAAATAATGAATAGGAGGGGGCCAAGAATGGACCCCTGCGGAACACCTTGATTGGTAATCTTAATGTTAGAGTAAGAGCCACCTGTAAAGACCACATTTTTTCGGTTAAACAGGTAACTTTTCAGAAAATTTAAAGCTGGTCCAGTAATACCATACGAATCTAACTTATTGAAAAGAATGGAGTGATTGAGCGTGTCAAAGGCTTTAGTTAAATCCAAAAAGACTGAACCCGAGAAGTTACCAGTATCAATGGAATGTTTGATGAAGTCTGTCAAAGAAAGCAGAGCATGGTTAGTGGAGCTTCCATGACGAAAACCAAACTGGGAAGGTTTTATAACATTAAATTTCGAAAGGTAAGAACTAAGACGCTTTACAAACAGTTGTTCAATTAGTTTACTTAATGATGGAAGAATAGAGATAGGCCTATAATTTTTAATATCATCTTTATCGCCTTTCTTGAAAATTGGTATAATTTTTGCACGCTTTAATGAGTCAGGAAAAGAACCTTTAGAAAAAATGAGATTGATTATATGGGTTAAGGGCTGAGAAATTATATGAGCCACCATCTTTAAATGGTGTGCACAAATGTTATCCAGACCGGGAGAAGTATTTTTAAGATTACGAATAGCTGATACTATTTCGTCAGAGGAAGAGGGAAAGAGAAAAAATGAGTGAGGTAAGCGCGGCAAACTAGGAGAAGGAACATTTTTTGAGGAATTGGATGACGAACAAAAATACTCAGAAAACGCATTAGCAATGTCGTCAGAGTGACAATAAGTAGCGTTATGGTGAGTGATTTTCGTTATGGGCGAGTTAATTGTAGGCGAATTCAAGAATTCATTGAGCAATTTCCACTGTTTTTTATGATTATTTTTGTTCTTTATAAATTCCTCATTATAATAGCGTTTCTTGGCAAGTTTTAGCAAAGAGTTAAGAGTATTACAGTAACTTTTATAGCGAAGTGCCAAGGCGATATTAAAGGGTTGTCTCTTAACTTTCCTATAGAGGTTATCCTTCTTTCTGAGACTGGTTAATAAGGCAGATGTCATCCAAGGGCTTTGAGGCTCTTGGTATTTCTTGTTATAAGCAATAGTGTGAGTACTAGAAGAAACAGCTTCTGAGAATAAAGAAGAAAATGTATCAACCGCTGATTGTGGATCAGCTTGCGAGCTAACTTTGGACCAGTCACAGTTTGAAATTGCACTGATGAAATTGTCTTTGTCAAATCGCAGTGCAGTAAAAATTGTGTTGATTTGAGTTATAGGGCTATCAAATGTGATGAAGATGGGGTAATGATCGGTAATATCGACATCAACCACCCCGGACACTCTAGGATTAAAGTTACAAAAAGCATGATCCAAAAGAGTGTTAGAGCCACGTGGGTTGGATCTAGTGTACGAATCGATGAGGCACGTTAACCCGTACCCTAGAAGGCAATCATTATAGGCACTTGTAGTACTTGAATGAGAATCTAATAGGTTAATGTTGATATCGCCTACCAACAATACATTTTTGTTCTCCATTGATAGAGTGTTCAGGACGGTCTCAAGAGCCGATAAGAACTGGATAAGTGAGGAGGAAGGTGAGCGATAGATGCAAGCGAGTATTAAATTTTTTTGATTATGAGTAACCTGTGGCTGTTCAATTTCTATCCAAACTGATTCGCAATATGGGATGGTAATATGAAGGTCCAATCTGCGAATATAATTAATGCCAGAAGAAATGAAAATGGCTGAGCCACCATGGTTGTTAGATGCACGATGACAGTATTCAGATTTGTACGACGTAAAACCATATAGATTAGCATCCACATCAGAAAGCCAGGTTTCTGATATACATATAAATGAAAAAGAGTGTCTGGTAGAGTAAATGAAACTATTAATGTTGTCGTAATTCCTTCGCAAGCTACGTGCATTGAAATGAACTAGAGAGCGTTGATTGTCAGATAGAAACGAAATAAATTCTTCAGCAGAAAAGGACATGATTGACAGGTACTCGTCAAGGACAAAAAAAATAAAATTAGAAAAAGAGAGAGAGAGAGAGAATTGTCCCTAGAATCGATAACACGCGACTTAGTTGAAAACCCGAAGGTCGTTCTCAGACTTTAAGATGAACACTTTGCTGCTGCTAGTCTGACGAGCCTTAATCTGGCAGTTGTCCGTCCATAAAAACTGCCAGCTCTTCTCCTTCTTAAGAGCTAGTGCCTTAGAAAACAAACGTTTGTTCTCGACAGTAAGGTGATCATTAACGAACACAGCAGCATCAGTGGAACCAGAAAAGCCTGAACTTCAGTGCATGGCACCTAACCAGAAGTGACAATAACCCGACGTGACGGCTGTATCGAAGGAGCCCATATGTACTGTTTATAAAACTGGGTAGGCAACACTGCAACCACTATTGACGTTTCACGTAGGTTAGCGTCTATTTGAAAAGTAGTTCCAAGACCTGGTGTAGCTCTGTAGTAGAACGCTTGACTGCCACGCAGAATGCTTGGGTTGGATTCCTGCTGGGGTCCTGAAATGTATTATTTTCATTCGTCTGGTGGTCAACGCTACCTATGTCAAGTTTTTCTTAACACTGACATTTATTCTATGCCTTCAGTTGGCCGATGCTACCATTAGAGAGTTATAGTATACCGGGTTTACCGGGTTACCGAGTGTACCGTGATACGGGAATCGAAGTGCGCATGCGCAGATACGTACGTCCCCCATACTGCTTCCTGTACGCTTGGTATTTTTCAGATTTCACGTTACCGTGGTAGCGTAGGTGTAAATAGTGTACGTAAACATGGCGGCGCTCTCGGACGCCCGCTTCGAAGTGATTTTGGCGTAGTTGTTGAAAGATTCACCTTCAAAGTGGCTTCGCTTGCCTTCAGTTAGCTTCGATGACCGAGTATTACGGATAAGTTGGCGTAGTTTTTGAGATAGCTTCCCATTTTGAACGAGCATAGGCCTAACTACAAGATCGATGTAAACAAACTGGCGACGTAGATGCTTTCGCGTTTGGTACGTGGTTCATAATTATTTACTTTTATTATCACTAAAATAAACTTCTAACAATAATTCGCCTGGTGGCATAGGCAAACATTCTCGTTTTCTTTTCATTTTCACTGTTTAACTTATTAATCATCTAATGGGTGGCACCACCATCCCAGCTGGGGCACGTAAACCACGTAAACGCTATTCCGCTAAACTATAAGACGCTGCCCACAACGAATGTTTGCTCCACGGTAACGCCATTCCCTTAACCTACGCTATCACGCTAACGCTTAACTATAACTGTCTATTGCCGGATATTGCTTAACGCTCACGCATTAAAATGACCCATGTGTGTTGTTGTCGTTCCTGGGTAGATACTGAGTGTCAATCACCTGTGACACGAACCCGCATACCAGCGGCACATACTCGCTTGCGGGTATGTGCCAATGTTCGGCGGGAAGTCTTTGACGACGTATACGACGGGATGACATTAGTCATGTCTTGACCAGCACGTTATATTCATCAAACCATCTTACCGACCTATGCTAATTTCGATTCACACCAAGGAGGTGACTACAAGAGCACCCAAACGCAAACGGGTAGATAGATAGATAGATAGATAGATAGATAGATAGATAGATAGATAGATAGATAGATAGATAGATAGATAGATAGATAGATAGATAGATAGATAGATAGATAGATAGATAGATAGATAGATAGATAGATAGATAGATAGATAGATAGATAGATAGATAGATAGATAGATAGATAGATAGATAGATAGATAGATAGATAGATAGATAGATAGATAGATAGATAGATAGATAGATAGATAGATAGATAGATAGATAGATAAGCTCAAAGTCGCCGAAGTTTGCTAAGAAATGCTTCACATTTAAAAAAACCTACTAGCCCTGCTTTTGTTCTAATGCTTACACTTACATCAGCCGCCGGGTCTAACTCCCACAGCGAGCAGGAGCCAGTGCTGAGGAGCAGGCAGGTGAGCCCGTAGTGGGTTAAGCCGTGCCTCCGCGCGACCATTCAGCCGGCTGAAAAAAGGAGTCCAGAGACTTCGTACATCTAAGCTTCTTGTTGGAATAAACAATGGTGCGTTCTCGGCAGTTAGAAATTACAATCACCAGATTAAAATGTAGTATTCCGCACTTAAAATATTACTTACATTAAGTTGGACTCCCAGCATATTCGTTGTGTCTCTTTTGCAGGTAAATAGAAACAATATACCATTTCTTCTCAATTTGTCATCGATCTTGTTATCAAAGGAAAAATGCAACACCTTATCGATCCAATTGAGAAGGTAGATTTAGAGTAAACGTGGCAGTAACTATCTTTTGCAGGGATTATAATAGGTTATAGTCTAAGATGTGTTTGCGTACATAATGGAAACAAAAAAGATTACCTTGTTAGTCTATTATTATTTTCGGCTCCGCGAGAGAGAGAAAGAAAACATTTTTTAGGTATATATAAGCAAATCATCTAGGAGGGAACCCTAGTCCGAGTTCCCCATCACGATCACAGCGACCAGCTGGGCCCATCAAACCAATGCCTGGAGGACTTCGGGAGGCCCGTCACAGAAGGCATCGTCCCACAGCTCTTTAGTGGGGAACGTGCGCTGGATAGCGGGAAGGGGAGGGAATAATTTTGTGGAACACTCCACCCTGACGTGAAACACTTTTGAGGAGCTGCCACAGACAGGGCAAGAGTCTGCGTAGGGCAGAATTTATGCAAGGAGAGGAGGCTGGGCAACGCATGCATTTCGAGTTGGCGGAGTGCCACCCCTTCCGCTCGCGAGAACGATGGTGACGGCGGGAGCATGCGTCTAGCTCTGGTGTAATATGCCAATATGTCTCGGTATGTGAGTGGAGCGCCCACTTGATCAGGACTCTCGGCCTCACCACACCGGGCTGCTCGGTAAGTTCTCGAGCAACCGCGTGAGCGTGATGATTTTGAGGCCATCTGATTGCTTGACCGCTTGCGTGTGTAGCATTTTCATGAAGTATTTGCGATTTGTTCTTTACTGAGATTCCATTGGATGATTTTAGATACATAACCAGCTAACGTGATGATCCTGCCACCCGGTTCTTGGACAATCCCCCTTTGTGGGAAAGTGACAGCAATATGAGAGGGTCATCATCATCAAAGCACGAGGAGCGTGGCTTAACGTTCCACCAGCGAGCTCCCGGTGTGCTCCGCCAACCAGGTGAGTGTGTTGCGAAACTCGCACGTACTGACGCCTTCACGTCAGCTTCGTGAGTATAAGCACGCACATTAAATCACACACTTTTCTTGTCTCAAACGAGCTTCGTGGTGCTTTAGTCAAAGCGGACAGAACGTGCACCGTGCTGGCTGTAGTGTAAGTCGTTTACTGGAGACGGTAACACTGGCATAGCATGGGCGTCTGAAAAGCCCGTGATAAGAAGACCAGTCGACGCTGAACTCGGTAACAGCTCCCTTTATTCAGCTTCGCATAAATGGAATTACAGCTATAAAACGGGGTGCCACCCATGGACACAATAGTAGTGACCTCTACACTACATCTCCCCCCTTTCACACGTTCAGCAGTTATAAGTTCAGAGGCCGGTGGGACAGCGCATCGGACCCTACGCGCACGCACAACTGTCGTGACTACCAACACCATCATCACTCTCACCCCCCTCACCACCAGCACCAACATGATCACCAGCCTGTCCCGAGTCGCTCGTCGTTACCAAGATACTTGGAGGACCTTGATATGGGTGAGCTACCTGCAGCGGTAGCTCGGTTTCTTCTGACCAAGCTTGTGGTGACAATGATGCTGGAACGAAGGGAACAAGGTGACATGTGTTGCGCTGCAACATAACACCTTGTCTCGTCTCTATTATGTAGCTCCTGGGCCTCTGTGCTACACTTAACTCTGTCCTCTTGACGCTTTCTGGCCGTACCCAGACTTGTGGTCCTACGGGGAGCTGCATTTCATGTCTGGCCCAATGACGCCGATTGTAGTTCTTTTTCGTTTTTTTTGTAGGGTATGCTCCTCAACGTTACTGCACCTTTCGGTGGCCCGTTTCGATGCAGCAATTCTCACTGCTTCTTGGGGACTGTGGTCTTCAGCCGACGATGCATCAAGAGCTGAGCCGGGCTAAAAGAATTGGCACCTGGGGTATCCCTGTACCACAAAAAAGCCACGTGAGGGTCCTCTGCCTCGTTGAAGAGGTTTTCCACCGTCAAGACGCATCTCTCCACCTCCTCATTCAACTGGGCGTAGTTGGGATGGCTTGTCGTATGAAAAAATCGATACGATGAAACAAAGGTTGCAAAATCTCGTGACGAGAATGGTGCGCCACTGTCAGACCAAAGTGCCTCTGGTATCCAATTGCGAGCGAATATGCTTTTTTGAATACACACAAATCTTTGTGGTCTCGCTCCTCAAGACTATATTCTAGGTACCTTGAGTAATAATCAACTACCAGGAGAAGAATGGGTCCACCGAAGTGAAATAGCCCTATGCTGAGAAGTTGTCATGGATGATCCAAGAGAGGTGTTGGTACAAATGGCTCAGCGAAGTTGCTCGCAGTTCGTGACCAGAGAAGTAGTGTCATTGGAGAAACCGGGTCACAAAACTGAATCTCGCGCCTAGGCTTTGCTTCTGTTACAGCATTGATGTCCCTCATGCAGGAGTGCCAAGACTGTAGACCGAAGTTACGATGGGATCACCAAACAGGTACCTTTATTAGCACGCCATCATAAACCAAAAGTTATTTGATCAGCCAGCAAGACTTGGAGATGTGCAACAGTAGCTTGTTTTTTGGAGGCCGCGCCCGCTGACAGAAGCAGATCAATGTTGTACATTCGCCATCCGAATTTTGGGCTCGACGCACCTCTTTCACATTGAGGGACAAAACTTAGCGCCAAAACACAGAGGGACAAACACACACGAACCACAGGGTTCCATAAGACCAGGGTGTGTGCGAGCCACAGTTTCTGTGACAAGAACCTGAACAGCATCCGCGGGATATTCGTTCGAGTTGTAGCGAGAGAGAGTATTCGCTGTAGCCAAAAGCTGTAGCGAAAAGCACCTGTAGTCAAAATTTGCTGTAGCCTAAAGTACCTTAAAGTGGCCCTGAAACACTTTTTCAAGTAACCGCGGAATGAATTCACTGGAAGAGCTTATTGCCTTACGAATTCCACGTCGTAAAAAATTTAAGAATCCATTCATTACGAGTGGAGTTACAATGGCTTGTCGCATGCTGTAATTGCATTATCTCTTATTTCGTTCCAAAGAAAGCGCCGAGAGCTAAGCAGGGAGCGATAGCAGGGGCAAATAAACTACGTCACCTGCGCCTAGTGACCTTGAGCACCTTTTTTTCCAATGCAAGACTTTTTCCGTGTGATTGCGTGCGCACACGTGGATAGGTCACGCCCCCTACGGCGATCTCTGTAATGACCGAGCGTGCCATGTTCAAATCTGCCAATGGCTGATAGATGGGCTTGCTACGTGTGATTTTTGAGCGTCTTGTGTAATTTGTCAAAACAAGACAATGATTTTTAGCTGACTGATATTTTATTGTGAATTCCAGGTCACGTGCTGCACTATAATATTTAGCTCGTGTGTTGTCGACAGATTCTAATATCGATTGGCAGCGTTTTCTGTCCATGCTCAAAATGTGTTGCAGGGCCCCTAGGAGTTGGTAAAGCGTTACTTTTTTCCGCCCCGTCTGTATTCTTAGAGGCAACATGTCAAGCTCCATCTTCCAAAAAGAGGCCCCGCCGCGGTGGTCTAGTGGCTAAGGCACTCGGCTGCTGACCCGCAGGTCGCGGGTTCGAATCCCGGCTGCGGCGCCTGCGTTTCCGATGGAGGCGGAAATGTTGTAGGCCCGTGTGCTCAGATTTGGGTGCACGTTAAAGAACCCCAGGTGGTCAAAATTTCCGGAGCCCTCCACTACGGCGTCTCTCATAACCATATGGTGGTTTTGGGACGTTAAACCCCACATATCAATCAATCAATCTTCCAAAAAGAGAAACGAGGGTTAGGTGATATGACTCAATATTAAGCGATTTGATTGATTTGATTGAAATGTGGGGTTTAACGTCCCAAAACCACCCTATGATTATAAGACATGCCGTAGTGGAGGGCTCCCAAAATTTTGACCACCTGGGGTTCTTTACCATTCACCCGAATCTGAGCACACGGGCCTACAACATTTCCGCCACCATCGGAAATAGAGGCGCCACAGCCGGGATTCGATCCCGCGACCCGCGGGTCAACAACCAAGTACCTCAGCCCCTAGACCACCGCGGCACGGCCCTAACGTAGAAATCACGACATGCATGTCACGCAAGTCATGACTACACGCCATACTCATGATGCATTCGCAGCCGTTTCGCGAGCTTCACATATAAGAACTTTGTTATTACGTGACGCGAATGAATGTTATTACGTGACGCGTGACAATGGTATGTAACTGGTGCAATCAATAATAATGCGATGCATGCCATGTAACATCACGACTACCTGCCCCACTCATGATAAGCTTGCGGCCGTTTCGCTGGCTTCGCATGTACTAAATTTGGTATTACGTGACGCGAAAGGACGACGATAGTAAATTACACATCTAAACATGATAATCATGAAATATGTGCCGTGTAACAACATGAGTACATGCCACACCCATGATGCGCTAGTGGCCATTTCACTAGCTTCACATATACCAAATTTTGTGTTACGTAATACCGAATTTGGTATATGTGAAGCTAGTAAAATAGCCACGAGCGCAAACATAATAATCACTGGTGAAAATATAATAATCAAGACATGCGTGTCATCTAAAACAAGACTACAAGCAACGCTCATAGCGCTATCTTGGCCGTATCACTAGCACCACATAGATCAAATTAGATCAAACTTGGTATCACGAGACGTGAACAGACGAAGATAAACGACATGTTGAAACACGATATGCGTGTAATGTAAAACATGACTACTTGCTACACTCATATCGTGCTTGCGGCCGTTCCGCTAGTTCCATATATGCCGCATTCAGTATTACGTGACCTCAATAGACGACGAGGGTAAATGACATGTCCAAACATAATAATCATAATATGGAAGTCATGTACGGCGTAATTTACGTCCGTCTCGTAACGTTCTGCTGATTGATTGATTGATATGTGGGGTTTAACGTCCCAAAACTACCATATGATTATGAGAGACGCCGTAGTGGAGGGCTCCGGAAATTTCGACTACCTGGGGTTCTTTAACGTGCACCCAAATCTGAGCACACGGGCCTACAACATTTCCGCCTCCATCGGAAATGCAGCCGCCGCAGCCGGGATTTGAACCCGCGACCTGCGGGTCAGTAGCCGAGTACCTTAGCCACTAGACCACCACGGCGGGGCGTTTTTAAAGTGACATCTTCCTCAGTCGTGGTTCACATATCATCGATTGCCCCTGTACGTGGGATGTGCCAACGTTTTCAATTCCGCTAATTCCACTGCCTATTTCTGTTAAATTATCGCTCGTACAGGGAAGTTTCGATGTCGCTGTTACTATCCGATGAGCTATAGCTTTCCGACTCGGAGTCGTCGCTGATTTTCGCAGTCGTTCATGTCATTCAGGTTGCGTAATTAGCGCGAAAACCTGCGACAGCGGCGAACAAACGTGTTGAAGGGAATGCGTCACGCCGAGTTACCATCCACTCCACCGATTTCAATGGAGCAACACTTCTTGCTGCTCAGAGTCACTGCCACTCTAATTCCACTTCGACTCAATCATTGGAACTGTTGACTCCCACCGTCACTCTGCCATTGAACACATTCGCTCCGAAAAGAGCGGAAAATACTTGCTCCGAATCCGCCACTGGAATTCGACATCACTCTTACGCCCTTTCCTCAGCAGGTCGGTGGCGGAATGGCGACAGCGCCAGCAATCGGCATCGACCTGGGCACGACGTACTCGTGCGCGGGCGTATACCGCCAGGGAAAAGTGGAGATCATCGCGAACGAACAGGGCAACCGCACGACGCCCAGCTACGTGGCCTTCACCGACCACGAGCGCCTCATCGGCGAAGCCGCGAAGAACCAGGCGGCGCTCAATCCTACGAACACGGTGTTCGGTAAGCGCTTATCCGCTGTCAATGCATTATTTTACAGCAGAGCTGCCGACATCTTTGTTCGCGAAACGTGACCCAAAAACTATCGTAATAATGAACCCGAACACGCTCCCTTCTTCGTTCCCAGAACACGGACTCCCATCTGCCCGACGTCAGCTGACCGATTTGGCGCTTCATTGCCCGTTCCGCGCAAAAGCACAGCGTTGCCGGAGTGCAATGCGCATTTTCGGTTTTAGGCAAGCGTCGTTCGGCCAACGCAATCGCGACGCCGCCGGTGCATGAACGTTGTTGTAAAGGATTATAGAAATTGTTATCTCGCAGCAAGATAGAAAATTTTGTTTTAAAAGAGTGTGGAATCATTTACTCCTTGACGCGCGGGCACTCCTTTGTTTTAGATGCGGAGCATCTAATACTCGAGGCTTGTAGTGCGGCGCCGTCCGCAAGCTTCCTCCTCCTTCTTCCACCATCTGTGCATCCCTTCCTCCTCTACACACCGCGCGCGCTTCACTCCTCCACCATCTGTGCACCCTTCCTCCTCTACACACCGCGTGCGCTTCTCCTCTTCACGAACATTCGCTAGCTGTATAATGTAGCGCGCATGCGCCGTCACGCTTCGAGAACATCGGCAGCTGACGCGCGCGTATGCGCCGTCGCGCTTCGAGAACATCGGCAGCTGACGCGCGCGCATGCGCCGTTGCGCTTCTCCCCCTTCTCGAACATTCGACAGCTGACAGTGCATGCGCCGTCGCGCTGTATATATACTCAAGGTCGGCGCTCGCTCGCTCAGTTGCCGCTCGTCGGTTGGTTTGTACGGCGCGTCGACGTCCAAGGTCGCGGTGAAATGAATTCCAACGAATCCACAAACACAATGATCGACGTCCCTTCGACCAGCGCCGCCCTTTCGCATACGTGTGTACGTGTTCACTCATTTAACACCCCCTCCTACAACCACGTTAACCAATTTAGCCATCGACCCAAGTAAGTCGCAATTTAACACCTCATTTCACAACCACGTTAACCAATTTAGCCATCGACCCAAGTAAGTCGCACTTTAACACCCCGTTAACCAATTATATGCTCCGCATCCTCCTCAGTGTTCCCCCGAGGGAAGCTGCGGGCAATTTTTTTTTGTCACCTTCACTTGGAGATCGACTACAATCGAAGCCTTCAAGGCAGCCCGAACGCGTTTCAAACGCCCTGCCATGAGGCAGCGCGTTCACCGCGTTGTCTTGTGGCTAATCAAACTAAAGAGAGTTTCTGAATGTATCTTCGGTTAAAAACAAAATTATTACTAGTATATATATTAGAAATCACTTACCAGCGATGGTTTGCAGAGTCTTTTAGACAAAAGTACCAAAGCAGCAGCTGGAGACGCCCCTTTACCGCCCAAAGTGTCAGAGGTCGATGTATCGCTGCGTGAAATGGGAGCAAAATTAGTGAACAAAATTACAGACTCTAACTGCAAAAAAATGTAAAAACACATCTAGTCATGCGCTAAATGCCACAACGCCATAAATCTTGCTCATTTGCTGTGGCATTGCTGAGTGTTATGCAGTCACAAGGAAAATACTGAAGAATGATGGGACGTAGCTGTGTGCAGTACTACATCAGAGTGACAATTATGGACAGTCCAACGGGCCTGACAAGTAGGCGAAAGGCTAGGTATTCCGGTCCTAACGTAAGAGCGGCCTGCTTCGTGCTAGAACACTCGCACGATCTATTGGACCTAATAAAGCTCTTTCAGCCATAATCCATCAAGCTAGACGTCCGGTGGGCTCGCGAAGTCGCAGTGATGCACTGATACGTATCACATCATGATTGTCGAGGTTGCCCTGAAGACCACGTCTGTTTACGCGCGTGAGCCATTCACGCAGGTGCCGCCCTGACAGCTCCTTTACCTTATCGCACCCGTTCAGGCGCACTTTGGGTATCTTGTAGACGCTGCAGTCATCCTTGTTACTTCAGATGCAGCTGTTGCAGCCAACGCCCACAGGGTACAATCGCGCCACCTCCGTGCGCCGTGACAGCTGTTGCGAACGCATTGCGGATCAGTAGCTCCGCTGCCTACGACTTCAAAATGGGAGACACGACCCTCACATTACACGGCACCGCTTGCCCCACCGAGAGCTCCCGATATGGAGAAATGGGAAAAATAGCGAAGAGGGGAGGAAAGATGTCCAACGCCACCAACTCAACTATTCCGTCAGTTTTTGCCCCATTGCAGCGTAGCTCCCTCTTGTTCATGAATGCACTTTTGTAACTTTCGAATTTTATTATTCACCATAGATATATTAGATATTCTATGTACGCTCCCACTATATTGCCATCATTGATGTTATGCCATCGATCAAACAACGGAAGACGAATGATTTGCGTAGTGAGAAACCTGTGACGAAAGTACTTGCCTTCTTCGCGGTAGCAACTGCCCTGTCGAGAACAAGTCCACTTGTTGAAGCAGCTACTCCAGCGACACAACCTGTTAGATTTCTGGCGTAATATAAGAGAGTTTCCTAACCGCCGATTTTATATGCTGTGAGTGCTGTATGTTTCAGTATTTCTATTGCATAAAAAAACAGGAAAAAATGTGCACGCGTTTAGTACGTTGTTGAAGGTAGGACAGACAGATATGTTCCGACATGCGCGCATTTTTCTCATTGGCATTTTGCTTATTAAGGGAGTACTTACGGAGTAACCATCATATTTGTGACTAAATGATTTTTCGCTCGTTAACAGTGAATTTAGTGGTGGCTACTGCAGTTTATTGGAAACAATATCGACTAGGTCTGATTCACGTAACAGCGTTCCCCTTTTTCTTATCCCGCTTTGTGATAACGGCACACCCTGTATTGCTGATATATAAAAGTTTTGTAATAACATGTGATAGGAGAACAGAACGTAAATCACGAAAAACAACAGATAAAAAGAAAACCGCCACGCTGCTTCGTTTACAACTCCATTCTAGTTACTTCAATTGATTGATTTGGGGGGTTTAACGTCCCAAAACCACCATATAATTATGAGAGACGCCGTAGTGGAGGGCTCCGCAAATTTCGACCACCTGCGGTTCTTTAACGTGCACCCAAATCTGAGCACACGGGTCTACAACATTTCCGCCTCCTTCGGAAATGCAGCCGCCGCAGCCGAGATTTGAACCCGCGACCTGCGGGTCAGCAGCCGAGTACCTTAGCCACTAGACCACCGCGGCGGGGCTCTAGTTACTTGAAGTATAAAGAATCGCAAACTCGCCCAATCTGAAATCTTGCATTCATATTGTGCAGGCCCGTGCTATAATTGACGAATATCCTAAAGACTATAGTCTTTCCTGTGTTAATGTAGTGGCTGTTAAGTGGCTTTGGTTCATCGCTAATCCCCTTTGCTGCGTTCGTATATGTGTAACGCTATCAAGAAGTTTATTTTACGATGGTCACTGAGAGTACAATATTGCATAGTATAGAAAGCCGAGCATCATGATATGCTCGAAGTATCGCGGTTTTAATAAGAAAGAACAAAAACATATTACTTCTTTTTTCAAGTAAACGTGACGCCCAGTGACATACGGGCAAGTGATATCACTTATGAATTCTTGTACACACACACGGCAGATGCGAAGCGGCTCATCGGACGAAATTTCGATGACCCTGCCCTGCAAAACGACATGAAGCACTGGCCCTTCAGGGTGATCGGCGAAGGGAACAAGCCACGGATTCAGGTCACGTTCCGCGGCCAAGTCAAGGTATTCTGCCCGGAGGAGATTTCATCCATGATCCTTTACAAGATGAAAGAGAGTGCAGAGGCCTACCTCGGTGGGCCCGTCACAAAGGCCGTCATAACCGTGCCGGCCTACTTCAACGACTCACAGAGGCAGGCAACCAAGGACGCCGGTGCAATTGCAGGCCTCGAAGTACTCCGCATTGTCAACGAACCAACGGCGGCTGCGATAGCCTACGGCCTCGACAAGGTTCGTTGCTCACTTTTAGGGACATACTCTGCGCGGCAACACCCAGATGTATACTCTCGTAGGCTGCTGAAACTGAGCGTGAGAGCGTTAGTATAGTATACATACTACAAAAGGGGAGTGGCCAGACCGAGCTTCGAAAAGTCAAGGCGATGCAGGGTCAATCTGCTTCTGGCGCTGTGATCGGTCGTCTGCAATTTGTCGTCGTTTTAGGAGTTGTCTGTGGCTCCACCACCGTGGTGCATGAGTAAAATGCCCGCTTCCCATTCAAAAGGCCTGGGTTCAAATCGCAGCTGTAGATGGCGTGTTTCAACACAAAAGTGCTTTATTCTGGGGACTACCATACCTACGCTGACGCATTTTCATCACGGGTGTGACCTAATAAAATATTTACGAACAGATTGCGAAGAAAAATGCAAGAAAAAAATGGGCAGATGCCACGTACAGTGGGAATCGATGATGTGCGAAGCACGAATGAAAAATGTTGATATGTTGCTTTAAAATCAGCACAACGTTACGAGGTGAGGGTAAATGATGCCGTCCATACTTTCCATGTCGTGATTATCATGTTTGGATATGTCGTTTGCCAACGTCATCTATTCACATCATGTGATACCAAATTTAGTATATGTGGAGCTAGTGGAATGGCCGCCAGCACGCTATGAGCGTGGTATGTTGTCATTTGCTTACATGACACGCGTGTCAGGATTATCATGTTTGCACCAGTCATATATTTCGCACCAATTGACATCACACAACATCAAATTTGGTATATGTGGAGCTAGAAAAACAGTCGCGAGTGCATCATGAAGGGCCCAATATGCTTCAGCGTAGCGTTGACGTGCGCGCACGCTGGGTACAGCGACGCTACGTAAAACACGGGCACTCTATAGTCTGACGCGATGCGCAACCAGCGTTCGTGGGCGCGGCCCGACGGCAACCGGCGCCAAATGCGACATTCTGCAGTTCGCGCCGATGCGTTACGCAGAAAGCACTGCGTCTCCCTCTTTTCGTGACTTAGGGACACCAGATGCACTGAAACGCGCATGCGTCAAAGCTACGCAGCGCGTTGCTTTGACGCATGAGCGTTCAAGTGAGCTGATATTTAAGTAAGCTGACACTTACTGATGTGTGTTATCGCAATTGCGACATTCTTGACGCATTTTCAATACAAGTCACAGCTTTGCCGCAAAGGCGAAACAATGAATGCGATAGCAACGAATCCGAAGATTATGCGTCAAATGGCAAGCAGATCTAAACGTGCCCAGCGTTTCTCACGCACAAAGGACGCACCAAACGATCTCACAGGTACAGATTTACGCGAATAAGCGTCTCAGTGGTTAATTCGCTGTGTCTGAAAGGCGCACCCTTTTCGAAAACAAAGAATGTGCAACGATTTCAGTGACCTTTGTGCGCCCGCTAATTACAACAGAAAAGTTCCAGTGAACGCCCAACGCCAGCCAAGACGTACATGCACACGCCAGGAGTGCCGCTGCCGCACTACTTCCGTACTCTTCGAAAAAAAGAAATACGCTGGAGGCTACGGGGTGGCATGACAGTCTATACGGAACTTACAAATAGTCCTGAAGCATTGATATCAGTAATTCGATATTTGTAGACGCCGCGCGCTTCCAACGTCAAAGAACGTACTTTAATTAAACGTTAATATATGGCTAAACAAGATGATCGTCTGATCGCCAGTGGGGTAGCTAGTCACAGACATGATTAAACGTGCACGCGTACATACACGCCTATACCCTGGTGCACACACCTGCACGAACGCACGTACGCATACAAAAACTGTTCTAAGCTTGTTCCTTCTTCAGAACATAGTGTTAGTAGCATCAGTTACACAAAATATGCT
This sequence comes from Rhipicephalus microplus, assembly GCF_043290135.1. Taxonomy (NCBI): domain Eukaryota; kingdom Metazoa; phylum Arthropoda; class Arachnida; order Ixodida; family Ixodidae; genus Rhipicephalus; species Rhipicephalus microplus. Next base: position 12,513,310 of record NC_134703.1, on the reverse strand, counting down.
AAATCCTGACAGCAGCCGCTGAACAAATTCATTGTGCGAGATGTTACTGCCAATGGTGTCACCAAGGGGGTTGAATATTGAACACATCATCCTCAAAAAAAAAAAAAACTGTGGCTATGCAATTGGCGCTCACCTAGTACCAGAGTCATTCAATGCTTGTTACGGTCGCAGAACTGCCGCCTCAGTTTCATATGGAGCCAGGGGCAACCACCAGAGGCACAACTGTGCATGAGAAGACATGCAAGACATGCGAACGCTGCTGTCACTGTGGCTGAGCGCAGAACAGCCTTGGTGCTCTATAGCTTGCTAAACTTCCACGACGGTCAATTTACTTTCAAACGGCTACTTTTAACGCGTACCATGCGTATATGACTGCCAGAGTTTATCGTCAATTTAGAAATGACCCCTCGGGTGTTAAGAGTAGTCGCTAATAACGCGCAGCTCGTTGTAGTGCTGCCTAAATTACACAAATATTCTGTATTTTAAGCGCCATAACCAACTTATGCTCATAAGTCACGGGGCACTGGAAGAGTACAAATGCTTATTTGATATTTTATCTAAGCTATTTGTCCAAACACTATTAAACATTAAGTTTTGCTTCCTAGCTCCTTTTTTTTCCACCACGAACGAAATGCGGCCGTGCTCAGTGCCGTTAATCTGGACACTATATTTAACGGTTTTTACTACCTAGTATTTGTCTCAAATTAAATGTTGCACACTCAGCCGTGTCACTTTTATCTGACCCGTAGGTCGCAGAAACGAATTCAGACCTCAGTGGCCGCATTTTCGGTGGAGCTGAAAATTATTCAGGTCCGTGTGCTTAGGTTTAGACGGACGTTAAAAAACCCCAGGAGGCTGGAATTCGAAAGCCTTCCCCTATAGCATTTCTCATAGTTACATCTTGGTTATAGGTTGTTTAACCCTAACAATTATCATTTTCGTTATTGTGCATGTGGAGTCAAACATCTGAGAGGTTGCATCCACGTTCACCCGAAGAAATCGCGATTTCATCGATTGCGCAAAGGGCCGATTGTTGAAGCCGTACAACCTTACGGGTGAACAATTCAATTTTCTGTTAGAGATACTTTAACAGGAGGTGAATTTATCGCTACTGTTGTTCCCTTAGAATGACTACATGTCCAATGAAATAAAACGGTCAAAGTGCTTCGCGCACATGCGCATTGATTCAACATTTTTATCTCCGATGTGCGGTGGGGACCACCTCACGCTCCATCTTGTTAAACGAAACGCACCGTTTGATGATTTTCTTGTAAAAGGAACCACCGGCCGGTACGTAAAATGTGTACGGCATCGTCATCCCGCATGCACATTTCAGTTGTCCCAAAAAATAACGCCGCAGGCGCACAGAAAGCACCACAACCATCATCAGCTCGTGTTGCACCACGCAAGCGTTTCGGAACGCGAACAGAGGCCACATTAGCATTGAGTATCCACGACTTTGGGCAACGTATACGAAGATGCCTCATAGCATGACGGGGAATATTCGTCACTCTAAGAAGCATCGCCGAACTCAGGTCGTGGTGACACCGTCATAAAGAAACCTTGAGACATTAGAGAGTTTTAGTACTGCGTACGCTGCGTACGTGGTGGCGTTGCGTACGTAAGGACGCCACGTTCTGCCTAGTGCGCATGCGCAGACTGCAACGCGCACGTATCGCGCTACGTACGTAGCCGCTACGTACGCACGCATGAGATGCGTGCGTGCGTACGTATGAGCTGATCGCGCCGCTCTCGAACAAGTTCGCGACAGCGCGAGACTTCGTTTTGCAAAATGGCGGCATCGAAGGCAAGCACCGACCGGCTCTGTGGCTTAAAATATGACCATAATCTGGCTATAACACTTGGATTGGCTCACATTGGCTGTCAAAAACACGTGCTACTATTTTGATCTACCAGATGACGCAACACGCTTCACGCTCGTTACGTACGCGGGTACTACGGCGTACTAAAAGACGATTAGTGGCAAACGACGCCACGTAACGCAAGGCGCTTGCGTGATGCGTACGTGGCACGATTCCGCAGTACTGAAACTCTCTATTACTGTTATCAGTTATTCCGTGCGCCCTGTTCTGTCACTTAAAATGCCATCTTGGTCCATTGGAAAGCAGTCCCCGTGCAAGCTATGGGCTTGAGTTTAGTAATGGGGGGTTCCGAGTCGCCGTGCTTAACTACGTTACTGTTCTCACTCCTCAAATTGCCCTTACGAAGATGTGTCGCGTTAGAGTGCGTGCAAGGCACATTTTTGTATAGACATCCCAAATGAAAAGTGCTGCCAGTTGAAGTTAACTTGTCTTCATTCCTGGGCTTCATATGCAGCTTCTTTCTTCTTTTTTTTTCTTTTCAGCGAACGAGGCTGGCCTGTTTGGCGTTAATAGACGAACACTACTCGTTTTCCTCATATTAGCGAATAATTCACTGCCTCGTGCGACTGAGTTCTTTCTGACGACAATATTTAGGCCGACAACAATTACAGAAAGAAAATTGACCGATAGTGAAACTTTAACGCTGAAGTGATTGCTATGTGCGAGACTGGAGCAAATCACAAAATAAACGAGCAAACCACGAAATTAATGCTAAACACGCAGTAGAGGAGCGGTCCGGTAAATTTGATCAGCCGGAGTTCGCTAGACGGGAACTAACATCGCACAATAACGGGTTTCTAGTGTTTCTGCGTCATTAGAGTCAGAAGTCTGGCACCGTCACCACTGCACCACCGAGGCATGCAGTCAAGTGTTTCATTGTTGAGCTAAGAATGCCAGCGCAACCGAAGCTTTAACGGATGACGACATCTGGAGAGGTATTTGGTAAAAGTCGACGACGCACACTGTCAATTTATGCGCACTTCGATTTGATGGCATTCGATAGCCATGGCTACAAAAAGCACGGCGTTCCGCCAGCAGTCGAGCTTTGTACAATCAGGCAGAAAAGATGAGAGAAGGCACGCGATAAGCATAATAAAATGGACTGCTAGAGGTTACAGAGTGTTGAAGGTGTTAATCTTGCGATTAGTGAGACCTTCTTACAAAACGTCTTTACAAGGTCAAGTTCAACGGCTGGTACGGGCACGTTTTTCGAGGTGCCTCCTGGTCGCGCCGATGGAAGACATGCTTGCCGATATTCGAAAAAAAAAGACACCGCAAAACCACTGAGATCCAGAAATCGAAGCGGGCCGTCATTCTGTATGAGTGTCCCACAAATTAAAGACGCCGGCAGGCAGAGCAGTAGTTTCAGTTGCATTCTCGGTCCCGTAAAATACTCATGTCTTATACCGGAAGGTCAGCCAAGACAAACCGTCTGAGGAAGCATGTGAAAATAAACATGAGACTTCGATTACCACTTGCTTCAAAGGAGTCATTTATGACATGCTTCTGAGCTGCGGCCGCTGCAACGTAGGTCAAACTAGACGCTGCTTTAATGATCGCCCGATAGAACATGCCATTGTTGTCAAACAAAAGCAAGGTAGCAGCTTAATTGCATATCGTGTAATTGCACACCGAATTTTAATGAACTCACCGTCGTGAGAAAGCATTTGTGCCAGCGCACGCGTGAGAACACTGGAACATTCACCATTATCAAGAGGGGTCCTTGTTGCGTTAGTTCTCATGCAGTCCATCCTGACGAAACAAATAACCTATCTGCGAAGTTCACGTCTTCGACAGCTTATAATCCCAAGTCATATTTTTATAACGTGCATTTTCTTCTCTTTCTTCTGCCTATATGTTTCGTGTTCACGCAATGAACCTTGTTGAAAGTGAGCGCCTGTGTTGTGTATAGTCTCATGTTGTCTCGCTTCCGCGCTGTTTGCAGTAATGATAAAACACGTCATGCTTTTGGGACATAAAGCCGCACCAATTATTGTATTATCGCAGGGTGGTACTTTAGTAAGTGCATTCTCTTAGCGAAACTTCAGTTGTTGAATAGACCAGTCCTTGCCCTCTGTGTTTCTCCTGTGGCACCGTAACGTGGTGTTCATTCGTCATATAGTGTTCTCACTGGCCAAGGAAACCAGACTGCTGAATTGGTTGTGTCGAATATTCCAGAGCACTGTTTCTCCTGTTTCAGGAGGACAAGAATCCGCGCAATGTGGTCATCTTCGACCTCGGCGGTGGCACGTTCGACGTGTCCGTGCTGTGCATCGAAGAGGGCACCTTCCAGGTCAAGGCGACGTCGGGCGACACCCACCTGGGTGGCGAGGACTTCGACAGCCGCATGGTGGCTTTCCTGGCACAGGAGTTTCTGCGCAAGCACAAGAAGAACATCGAGGGCGACAAGAAGGCGCTGCGCCGTCTGCGCACCGCCTGCGAGAAGGCCAAGCGTACGCTCTCCTCATGCACGCAGGCCAGGTGAGCTCTGCAGGGAGACAAGTTCTGTTTTATCTATATTTTACTCAAAGCTTCTTCTTTAAGCAAGTGGAATTATACAAAAAATATGTTATGCAATTTTAATTAAAAAAACAAATCAGTTAACAAGTCTCAAATATGTGTACATAATTTATAAAGGAAGAGAATCGTAAGAGCTCGTTTCTTTTTTGTTTTACACAACCATAACAAAAAATAGCAGATAATAAATAACTAAAAAGGTTGAGGTAGAGGTAGAAATGTAAACCAAGGAAGAATGAGCAGATAATGAAGTCAAGAAGAGCACGGGTGACGCTAAGTATACTATAAGTAGTAAAATGCCAAAAGTAAGCTTGACGAAAAGGCAACTAGCCCCCAGCAGGGACCGATCAAGCAACGTTCGGATTACGCTCCCGATGCTTTGACCAATCGCACAACGATGGTATTTAAGGACATGCACACGTGGAACTGTTATTCAGCACCATGTGTAGCCATATAACAAGTGAAAATATTGGCAAGAAAATACAGAGTATTCACAAATTTGGACAAATAATAAACACAAAAAAATTCCGCCATATCCACGAAGTGAATGATGATGAGTGGGCGAAGCTCCGGAGGTAAACCTGGTAAACCATGAATCCTCTGTACATTTTGCCCACTCGATTTTATTACATCGCTCCCCCTAGCGTACGTCGCCGCACTAAATCGAACGATTGCCTTCAACCAATGACACGCGCCATATGTGACATCATTCCTATTTTATAAGATCTCGCGTCTTTCATCAACTACAAGTACCGCTTTCTAGTTTATAACATCTTGCATCTTTTCATCATCAGCTACAAGTACCACCATCTAGTAAACACTACAAGAACTAAACGAGAGGTGGCTACATACAGGAAACGGTACCGCCATCTAGTGAACACTGCAAGAACTAAACTAGAGGTGGCTACATACAGGGGACGGTACCGCCATCTAATGAACACTGCAAGAACTAAACTAGAGGTGGCTACATACAGGCTACAGGGGACGCACAGCCCACGCCCTAAGGAGCTTCGCCCCTAAAAACCGACAAGAACGTGCTATAGAGTCATCTAGTACACTGTACCGATATTCGCAGTCAAACACGATGAAAAGGAGGGAGTCTTTATTTTTTATTTGTTTTTCAGAATCGCACACCTTCTTCACAATTGCGTTGAATCAGGCAAGTTGGTTGTGTGCCGGTTCAAGTTTCGTCTCTAAAAACCAGTAACATGATGTATAGGTGATGACGATTGATATTTGGGGTTTAACGTCGCAAAGCACCCATATGATTATGAGAGACGCCATGGTGGAGGGCTCTGGAAATTTCGACTACCTGAGGTTCATTAACATGCACCCAAATCTGAACACACGGGGCTACAACATTTCCGTCTCCATAGGAAATGCAGCTGCCACAGCCGGGATTCAATCCCTAGACCTGCGGTCAGCAGCTGAGTACCTTAGCTCTAGACCACCACGGCGGTGTGCGAATCATTTTTTAGTGAACTTCGGCAAATTTGAGCGTAAAAGTAGTAGGTCATTCATAGCCGCTTACGACTTTTAGCTCTCCTGGCCGTTTCGAAGGTGGTATTGATACCAAATAGGTATGCATAACATGACTGTACGACGAGAATAAATGATTAGTCATAACATAAAAATCATTATAAGTGCGTCATGAATGTTTTGATTTACATTTAATGGTCTTTCATGCTCTTGCAGTGGTTTCGTTCACACGACATTTTGCAGAACTGGTATGGTATGACGAATGCATGGAAAATAGAAGAGATAGACACTAACGTGGAAATTAGGATATGCATGTCTTGATTTTCATGTTATGACTAGTCATGACTACACGTCACGCTCATGGTGCGCGCACGGTCGTTTCGCTAGCTTCACATATACCAAATTTGGTATTACAGGACATGAATGGATGGCGAAAGTACATGACTGGTGCAAACACGATAATCATGACATGTGTGTCACGTAAAACATTACTACCTGCTACGCTCATAGTGCGCTCGCAGCCGTTTCGCTAGCTCCACATATACGAAATTTGGTAACACGTGACGTAATAGGCGACAAAGGTAAATGACACGTGCAAACATGATAATCATGATATACGTGTCATGTGAAACATGATTACATGCTACGCTCACAGCGCCCTCGCGACTGTTTCGCTAGCTGCACATATCATGTCACGTGTTAATAAGTTTTGTATCACGTGACGTGAATAGATGACGAAGCTAAATGACACATCGAAACATGATAAACATGGCATGGAAGTCATGTACGGCATTATCTACGTCCGTCTCGTAAGGTTGCGCTCATCTTAAAGTGACATATGGACCTTCCTCATTCGTGCTTCTCATACCATCAATTCCCACAATACGTGGGATCTGCTCTTTTTTTACACTAAAAAAGAAGACGGAACCAAATAAATAATGAAGCCCATTTTGAAACTTTGCGGTTGATAAATGTTCTTCGCTGTTGGCCAGCCCCAATCGCTAATGATACGCTCCGCCTATGGACTGCATCAGACAACCTCTTTAAAATAAGTCATGATAGTAAAACGAATATGTACCTACAAGCCCAGATAATGCCAATCTTGATTATTTTGATTATAAGCTGTTAGAACTGTGCCAGAATCGTCACAACTGTGAAATGAAAAATATATACAAGACGGACAAAAATATAGCAGCCGCTTAGATCGTTCATCATGGAAATACAATTACATCGACAAATATGTAATGAGGAAGAACTACGGTGGCCAAACATGGCATCCAGAAGTTAACAATGAACGTTTAAGAAGGAGTATTTTGCTAGTAGCAACGCGAGAAAGACGGTTACGGATAAACAGTGTTGACACACTCCAGAAGTTAGGTTTGTCGCTGATGATGGAACCACAAAAGTAATTAAACAATTAGCCTCCACTAAAGCAGTGCATTTGTAGATCTGGCTTGTGTGCTGCTGTACCAGATACGTTTACCCAATCTTGTGAGCATGCGTTTGAATGTGTATGTAAGTGTCTACTTGTGTGCGTGCGCGTGGGCATGTTTGCGAATGTGTGGTAGCCGAAAGAAGTAAAAGCAATAATAATATTTGCTGGAGTTTGTCCTTCCGAAACCGCCTTGTAATGACGATACACACCGTAGTTTGTGACTTTCGATCAGTTTCGACAGCCAAGTGTTTTATAATAGTGCACTTAAATTTAAGTACACTTTTGTTCTTGCATCTCGCTTTCGTAAAAATACGGATGCCATGAATGGGAGTCGAACCCTCGAGAATAGCAGTGTGAGAGCCCACATGCTAATCTACCACCGCGGGTGTGTTGTGCGTGTATGTGCGAGTGCGTTTGTATGTGCACGTGATCGTTGCTTGATTCCCAACACGCAGTGCAAACAATGTATGTCACTGACTCAGATTAAACCACAAAAGGAATAATGAAGACAACCAAGCTTGCACTCTTCAAACCCATCTCGTGTTTAAGAGAGAGAGAGAGAGAGAGAAAGAGAGAGATGAATAAAGATGAAAGGCAGGGAGGTTCACCAAGCTTGGCTCGGTTGGCTACTCTACTCGCGTTATATGTATACTGTAAAGACTACGAACACACTGTAATGATAGAATTAATTTCTTTACAACGGGAAAAGCCGGAGATGCGTTGCGCAGTGCAAGAAACGGTCAGCCCACAACGGCTCACTGCTTGCGCGCCCTTTTTTCTCCTGTCCTCCGGTTCGGCGGACTCCTGTCGTGTCGCAATTTCTCCGGGTCGATACGAAGCTTTCCGAACGACTTACGTAGCCTGACTATATAATAACGCTTCAGTCGCGCAGCGTGCAGTGTTTGGGTTCGACGTGAGTGCCGCTTGTCAGAGGTCATTTTGGCGATGACGAGCTCCACGTCACTCAAACACATCACTATGACGTATGGTCCGCTATACCTGGAAGAAAACTTTCATAAACTTGCATAATCCTTTGTTTCGCACAGGCGTTCAAATCAAAACGAAGTCTCCAATTTCAAAAGTGACAGACCTGTGTCTAGCGTCATAGTGGGTTTTGGCTCGGGGTTGAGATGAAATAGTTCTGCGGCGAGCGAATCGACGAGCTTTCAGTGCGATATAAAATGCGAGCTATAGTATACTGAGAAGTTTTCGTGCGGATACCAGGGATTCTCAGTGGCGTAGTGAAGGGTTGGAGGGGGGAGGGGGGTTCAACTTTTCCTCCGAATTTTTCGCTCCCTCTCCTATGCCACTTACTCTAACTTTTTTTCATCGCTTCGCGCTTACATGATTTAAAAAGTAAGCGATGCTACTTACTATCGCAACGTCAATGCTGGGCGCTTTTACAATAAATAATGTCGGCATACAGAAAAAAAAACGTGCTGCGGTGTTTCTGAAGGCTTAGTAGCACTCTGTGAGGTTTAGGGCAGGAATCTCGGCTGCGAGTGTTTTAATTGGCTCGGCGACAGGATTATTGCTGACGTGGTGGTCATACTTGTATCCGCTGCAACTGATCTCGCCTGAGTCGATCACTCTGATACTTTTCAATAGGCAGAGGTTCGTTTTAATGGAAATAGCCAGACACAGTTCTAATGTTTGATAGGCCTCGTTCAAGCACATTACAGTGTGAATTTTAGCACGTGTGATAAGATTTACTCAAGCTAGAGAATAACATTTATATTGAACATTCACACGTTCTGATAAAATATAAACACACAAACACATGCACTCACGTGCAAGCGCGCCACAGAATATTCGGTTTGTACACCTAACTCGACTTTTGTGCGAGTGTACAATGTGTTTTTACATATATTTATTATAACCTAACGTCTAAGGCACTCCGAAGTGTTGTCCAGTGACGAAGGTGCAACACAGGCAAGCGTGCAGGTTAATCACAGCCTAAGAAAAGCCTACTAAAATACTCATCATATAGCATTAGCTTATAAATAAAAAGACGGTGGTCATACACCTAAGGCAGCATAATGAGAAATGCAGTGTGGGCAGCGTTAGTGAACACAAGCTTTATTGTACAGCACTGTGGCAAACAGTGCTAGAATGAGGAACATAAACCTGAAAAAATATACAACTTATATACATTGTTTCGCTTCATCTGTTAGATTCGTTACATTGACATGACTAGACGGTCACATTGAGAAAAATCTGCAACTAGCGAATCGACGCAGGATAAGGAATTCACAGAATGAATAAACATGGGTGGCCGTGTTATCACGTCAAATTACGAGCAATATACATATAAAATAACCATACATTTTCACAAAAAACGCAACAGGCTACGTGCAAACAGTGTCTCATGCCTCAATCAGACACATTAGATAGCAGAATATTGTTGACCATCTTTTTCAATTGAGGCAAAGATGGTCCTACTCATTGCATGTCACATTACATTTCCCCATATGTTATCCAAAATTTGCGAGAACTTCCACATGCAAATATGGGTTGGTGCATTGCCGTTCATACCTTTTGTATCCGCAAACCACGTCTGCAAATGAAAGGTGCCACCGAAAAGGAAGAAGTAGGCAATGGAAAAGAACGGAATCACTCTGCAACGCTGTGAAAGTGGTTTTCAGCAATTTATCTAAGTTTAACTTGCGCCCTTACTGCTGGACGAAAAGTGGCGCATACTGATTTTACCAAAATTCTCATTTTTACTATACCACCAGGGTGATCCTGTGGTTATGGTGCTCCATAGCTGACCCGGAGTTAGTGGGATCGAATCCCTGCCGTATTTTCGTTGTAAGCGAAAATGCTGGAGGCCCGTCACTTTGAATTTGGAGGCCCGTCACTTTGAATTAGGTGCATGCTAAAGAACTAAATTGGTGAAATTTCCGGAGCACCCTAAAGCGGCATCTCTCGTAGTCATATCGTGGTTTTTGTATGTTAAATCCTATAGTGTTATTATCAACAACCATATTTTACTGTTATTCAGAACATCTCAATCCAAGAATAACTTCAGTTAACTTCCATCCTTGATTGAGCTGACGCCTAAGATTGATATTATACACACATTCAGCTGAAGCCGTCTACGTTCCCTTTAAAGAACAGAGAGAATGTCTTTCGGGCGGACTTGTGTTTAACGGTGGGTGTTCAGAGAGCGATGCGAAAAATCTGTCATTTGTTGTTGTAGCTGTGCAGCTTTAGGCGTCTGAGTGATGAAATATCGCCGGAGTGAATGATGATGAGTGGGGTGAAGCGTCTGTCACCCCGTCCGTGCTTTCGTTCATCCGTTCGTTCTTGCTTCCGTCCATCCACGCGACCATCCGCGCGTCCATTCATGCGGCCGTCCATCTGTCCATGCATCCGTCCGTTAGTCCACCCATTCTTCTGTCTGTTCCTGCGTCCATCCGTCTGTACGTCTGCGCGTCTATTCATCCGTCCATCCATCTGCTAGTCTGTTTCTCCATCCATCCATGCGTCCATCTAGCGAAGACTTCAAGTGCCGCCATCTCCCATCTCGAATCCCCTCTGGCACAAACCCCCTCTAGAGCGGGTATGTGCCACCAATGACTACGTACTACGTACATACATACAAAGGATTGACAGACCCACACCTAAGGAGCTTCGCCCCTAAAGAATCGTGCTGCTTCAGCTGTCCTCACCAGCAGAGTTGCCGGAATCTTTAGAAGATGGTGCATGTTTGGGAAGAGTATCTCTGGGCAATTGGCAAAGGCTTGCATAGCAGACATGCTCAGCGTTTCTCGCTTCTCTCACTTCCATTTTGTAGTCTATGCTGCTAACTCCCCTTACAGTGCCGAATATGAGATACTGTTCGAGTACATGTCAGTAAACTCCTAGGCAGTGGGAATAGTGGCAGATTCGGGAATATTCTGTGGCAGAAGCGAAGAAACCATCTTCAAGGTGAGCCGATGTCTTTTAAAGCGCTCATTGAAACTGCCTATAAATAGTCCAGAAAAGGCCAGAAATACTGAAAGCCTATAGAGTGCTCTTTCACATCAGCCACTGCCACGTTACTTTGATGAAACTGCCTGCCTGTGGCAAGCAGCATTCTCATTTTCGCCACTTGTCAAGTGTTCACTGGGAGCAGCGTCACTTTTCGGGAAATAATCATCAACCGTTATACCGTACTGCGTTTCGGCTCGACCATCGAGTCTCATGGATGGGCGCTGATCAACCCAGGACACGAACTACCAAGCATCACGTGTGGGCAGCGTATTTCAAGGAGGTGGCTTCACATTGCTAGGAAGCAACGAGCTCGGCAATGTTCGGGCAGTGACCCCGAATGCGAGAAACGAGAACTTTAGCAACGATACATGTCGGCTGGTAAAGTTCCGCCTTAAACATTAGCACTCGTTTGTCTTCTGGCGGAAAGATTCGCGGATATACATCTCCTCCGCTTTCCTTCAGGTGCCGGTAAGGTTGCACTCCCCCAGTATCTTACTCGGCGCACGAGATGTCTCACGTTTGTGATTGCGCCTATACGGAAGGCTGCTGTTTCTGTCGAGTTGTGATGAAATACCACAAACGTGAATGAACGCGAAGGAGGTGATGGCAGCAGTAAAACTCTATGGACTCGCATCAGAAGGCCCCACACAGACAACCAACAGGCATGGGCGGTGCACAGTAGAGCGTAAGTAAACTCATGTTACATGAGTTGGCAGTTCTCGTCGGAGTTCATGCGTTCTGTGAGTATTATGGTGCACTAGCTCTGAACAACTGCGGAGTTCATTGTTTCATCACCGAAGAACCGATCACTGAAGATATTGTGTGGTTCGATGCTGCTCCTGTTCATGCTGGCGTAAGTGCTGCAAATATGACTGCACAGTTCTGAATCGGTTCAGGTAAAGGAAAAAGTCGGCTGCACACTTGCGAACAACGGAAGACACCATGCCACAACGCCGTCGTTTCAGAGAGCCAAGTGAAAAAAATCTACGCAAAAAAAAACAAGAACATACCGCGTTTCTTGCGCGTATTTAAGTGGTTTGGCCCATATACGCAGTGATCAAGCTAGTTTTATGTGAGTAGGTATAGTCCGGTTGCACGTGCACTTTTAATTGAGACCAAGTGAACATTTCTCCTCAGGGATTATCTTGCCCTCGAATATTGCGCTATAAAACCTGTATACGATTGGAGTGCTTTATTGCTATCAATAGTCACAGTGCAACACCAAGTGTGCGCGAAAAATAATGTGTGAAAAATGATGTTGTCAACGTGCACCATATCTTACAATAAGTTACTTAGTGCGTATCGCAAGCATGCTTGGATGCACGCAGTTAAAAAAAATGTTGACTAAAAGCTACCACTGCGTCAGGGCGGCATGACGTATAGATATTAACATGAAATAATTCCAATTGGGCATAAAGTCACAGACATCGACAGTAAAAAAATCGCTCAGCAAAGTAAGCAAATCCAAAGTTTAATTATGAATGTACAAAAACATGCTGCGTATATCTCATTCCTCGTTGTAAGCGGAACCATCCCTTACTTTTCAAACGCACTTCACCCGGACGAGAGCCGAGGACGAGAGACAAAGATTACCGAATAACGATGTCTTCTTCGATCAGGCGTGTAATTCCAAGAATTAGTTTTTGAAGAGAGAGAGAAACAACCTTATTTAAGTGAAAAAAAATTCACAGAAAAATGGTGATCAGGCCATGCCCGGCCGCCACCTTCTCAGCTCATTCAATGGTGCGGGGAGAGGTCGTTGCTCCAACCGCTCACTGTACCTGTCGTTTACTGTATTTAGAGTACTTATTACAGTACTGTCCCACCGCCGTGATCTACTGGCTAAGGTACTCGGCTGCTAAACCGCAGGTCTCGGGATCGAGTCCCGGCTGCAGCGGCTGCATTTCTATGGAGGTGAAAATGCTGTAGGCCCATGTGCTTATATTTGGGTACACGTTAAAGAACCACAGGTGGTCTAAATTTCCGGAGCCCTCCACTACGGTGTCTCTCATCGTATGGGGGTTTTGAGGCGTTAAACCCCACATATCAAGCAATCATTCTTACAGTACTTTTACCTACTCTTTTCACAACCATACGTGTGGGAGGAGGGGGAATCTCATGACTTGATATACATGTGCACCATCTGTTTAAACTACCACCGATAGTAGTGACGTCACAGAAAAAAGCTGATACCTGTCCCCCTCCCCCCCCACATTGAGTTGGCGTGAACCCCCCTCCCGGAAAAAATTCCTGGCTAAGTGCTTGGCAGAGAAGTATTGTGTTGTTCGAACTTTGAGGATGTCGAGCGTATATGAAGAAGAAGGGAGGGTAATTAGTGACTTCATGCTTAGCCGTGTTGTATGTTTACGTAATAAGTGTCAAAATATAGTCCCGATTTTTGTGGTCGTCGGACACGTACGTGGCGAGCACGTTGCAGGTTCGATTTGTGCGCTCAGTCAGGTCGTTCATTTGAGGGTGGCAGGGGGACGGCTGCCAGCAGTCAGACCCGCAAAGACGCAATAGCTTCTCAGCATCATCGCCCCCCTGCCGCTAATTACAACAAGTGGAGCGCCATGGCGAACAAATATTGAGTGCAGCAGGGAAAATGAGACGTCCACTGCTGTAGCAGAAACGAGCGCTGCCGTCTTCATGTATCGCGTCAGGTAGCCCACACACATCATTATCCAGCGTCACTCTGTAGATGACTTGGGAAAGGGGCCAAGCTAGTCAATGCCGATCATTTCAAATGGAAGGGTTGGCGTCCTGACAGACTGCAAGGCAACAGCCGTAGGCTCGGTTGGTTGTCTGTGACACTGGAAACTGGCACAGTGGCAACGTACTGTTTCGTCGCTTTCCAGAGCTTGGGTCAAGAGAAACGCTGACACACTCAGTGATGCGTCCTAGCGAAACCTAGATGACCTGATATGTCATAGTGCATGGCGCCAAGGATTTCAGCTCTAAAGTTCTGGGGCACGACGAGGAGAAGGAGTGTACCTTCTTGTAGAGTAAGCCCACCGATATTGTGAAAGGTGAGCTGAAAGGTGAAAGGTGAGGTTGCTGACCGAGCAGAATCGAGAAGAGTCGTTAACGAAGGATGTAGCACCTGTTTACGCTGGAAAGCATCGGGAAACTGCGTTCATATTCGAGAAGGTATTCGTCCAAGTCATCTCTACCATCTCTGGTGCTTGCTGACGGAAGTCTTGATAGACAGTCAGCATCGGTGTGACAGTGACTGCCCTTGTACGTGACGGAGAAGTCTTGGAGCCGAGAGAGAGAGAGAGAGAGAATAAAATGAGGGAAAGGCAGGGAGGTTAACCCAAAAATGGAGCATCTGATTTGCTACCCTGCACTAGGGGAAGGGGGAATGGGGAAGAAAGATGGGAAAGAAAGTAAAGAGGGAAATAGACGCGCGCAAAAAATGGGGGGGGGGGGGGCTGGGTGCTACAGTCTATACAACAAGCCACTGCCACGCAAAAAGTTCACTAAGGCCTTCACTGATTTTCTGTGAGCACACAAATCAAGTCGCCATTCAAGCACTGATTGTTCAGACAAATGTCTGTCGTCAAGGCGAGATAACGCAGCAGCTAGTTGCCGTCTTTGCACGCTGTAACGAGAGCAGTGACAGAGAACGTGCTCTATAGTTTCATCGCTGCCGCAGTGACCGCAAGCAGCACGGTCTTCCATGCTGATTCGGAAGGCGAAAGCTTTGGTGAAGGCGACACCAAGCCATAGTCGGCAAAGCACCGTTGTCTCGAGTCGAGAGAGTCCAGACGGAGGCCGGAGTCGGCGAGACGTGTCCAGTCTATGCAGTCACGTGTGCCGTAAGCACGCGGCGTTCCACAGGGATCTTAATTCTACATTAGCTATTTTTCGAATGGTCATTGCAGCATCAGTCCTTGAGAATGGTATAGATTCTTCTTCACCATCTTCTTGTGCTGATCGAGCAGCTGCATCGGCATGTTCGTTGCCCAATATGCTGCAGTGACTTGGAAGCCACTGAAACGTGATTCTGTGTCCTTCGTCGAAGAGGTGGTGGAGGAGCTGTCTAATTTCCAGCCCTAAATGTTCATGAGGTCACCGGCGTAAGGCAAATATCAAACACTGTAGTGCTGCCTTAGAGTCCGTGAACACGCTCCGTTTCTTGGCTTCTTGGTGTTTAATGACTTTAACTGCGCTATACATAGAGCAGCAGGTACTGCAGCTGTCGATGATGTCTGGTGGGATAACCAAAACTCCACCGTTGTCGCTGTTGCAGGAAAGATCACCAAACCTGCAGACCCATCCACTTTTTTTGAAGCGTCAGTAAACAGATGAGTATGCTGACTGTACTTCTCACATAACAAAAGAAGAGAGAGCTGCTTTAGCGCTGGAAACGAAAGCCGGGCTTTTGACCCCATGCCTGGACCCATGAGTTCAACATGTGCATAGGTCATACTCCATGGGGGAGTTGAAATTCTGGATGGAGTTATATATCCCGTGGGAATGTGTGTGCGATATGACAAGACTGTCTGGCAAAATGAGGCACGAGGTTGGTCTTCTGGTTGTGAAGCTAGATGATGGGCAGGGGCGCGAGTAAGGTGCCTCACGTGTGCTCTGAGCACTTCTATTATGATATGCGTCTTGAGCGGGTAGTCATTAGCGATCTCGATTGTCTCAGCTGTTGATGAACATCGCGGTAGCCCCATACAAACTCGCAGAGTTATAGCCTGGATGCTTTCGAAAGTCCGAACGCTGGTTCTACAGGTATTTGCCAACACAGGCAAACTGTAGCGCAAAAAGCGAAGATAAAACGTTTTGTACAATTGCATCATTGCATGTAGTGATGTCCCCCAGGTTTTTCCTCCAAGATACTTGAGTAAGTTAGCAATTTCTGTCAGCCTCTTCTTGAAGTGGGCCACATGTGGGCTCCGGCAGAGGTCTCTATCAATGAATACGCCTAGAAAACTATGCGTCCTGACATATGGTATGAATTGGAGCCGAAATTCCGAGCGAGCTAACTGGGTGGTGGGGTCTCGTAGTTCAGCAAACTGAATACTGATCGGTGTCTATCCTGAAGATGCAGACGTACAGGTATGGTCGGAATTTCTGAATGGCAAACACTACCGCAAGGCATTCTCTTTCGGTTCACATTATTTACTTTCATAGAAAACATACTTGCTTACATGAGTATACAGAAGGAGGTCCCAGACCACTTGGATGAAGGGGGACCTTTTATCAAAAAATGTGTTATATGTGTACAAGCAAAATGCAACAACGTAGAATATATTACACAATATATGTAGCACAGACTAAGGGTAGTCGAATCCTAAGTACCACAAAAACACTGCATTGAACATTTTAAAAAAAGTTTGCAGATCCCACGTACACTGGGATTTGATGATATGTCAAGCACGAGTGATAAAGGTTGATATATCACTTTAAAATCAGTAGAACATTACGAGGTGAAGGTGGAGATAAATAATGCCGTACATGACTTCCGTGTCAAGATTATCATGTTTGAATGTGTCCTTTACCTTCGTCATCTATTCACGTCTCGTGATACCAAATTTAGCATATGTGGAGCCAGTGAAACGGCCCCGAGCACGCTATGAGCGTGGTATGATGCCATGTTCTTACATGACACTCGTGTCAGGATGATCATGTTTGCACCAGTCATATATTTCATCATCCATTGACATCACGTAACACGTCATTTGTAATATGTGGAGCTAGCGAAACGGCCGCAAGTGCATATGAAGGCCCCAATATACTCCAATGTAGCGTGGACGCGCGCACACGCTGGGCAGAGCCACGCTACGTTAGCAAAACGTGAGCACTCTATAGTCTGACGCCAGGCGCGACCAGCGTCCGTCGGTGCGGCCCGACGGCAACCGGCGCGAAAGGCGACATGCTGCATTTCGCGCCCATGCGTTACTCAGACAACACTGCATCTCCCTCTCTTCTTGACGGAGGGACGCCGGACGTGCTAAAACGCGCATGCGTCAAAGCAATGCAGCGCGGCGCGCGCTGCGAGTATATGGCAGGATCACCACCTGGCGTAACAACGCCGGAGTGACGCAACGAAATGAACGCCGGCGAGCACGCGCACCGCGTCCCGTAGAAATAAATTGGCGCCTTGACTGTGGCATGTAGTCATGTTCTCACATGACACGCATCTCATTATTATCATCTTTGCACCAGTCGCACAACTTCGTCATCCATTGACGTCACGTAATACCAAATTTGGCATTATGTGATGCTTGCGAAACGGTCACCTGCGCATCATGAGTGTGGCATGTAGGCATATTGTTAAATGACACGCATGTCGGGATTATCGTGTTTGGTTGTGTCATTTACCAATGCCGTCCATTCACGTCCCGTAATACCAAATTTGGTATAAGTGAAGCTAGCGAAACGGCCTCCAGCGCATCATGAGCGTGATATGTAAGCATTTTGTTACGAATCATTACAATTGTTACATTCATGTTGTTACGAGAAGTCATGAATCTCATGATTATCATGTTTGCGCCAGTCACATACCTTCCTCATCCATTCACGTACCGCAATACAAAATTTGGTATATGTGACGCTGGCGGAACGGCCGTGAGCGCATCATGAGCGTGGCATGTAGTCATGTTGTTACATGACACGTTGTTGCGAAGCGGACCGATCCCGCCGCTTCCACCACTGTTGCGAACGACGGGCCGATCCCGCCGAAGCCACCACTGTTGCGAAAGACGACGACGCCGACACGGCCCCGAAGGCGCCACTGCTTTCGACTCCGCCGGGAAGGTCACCAGCCGTTTGGTAGCGTAGGTTTCTCAGCTCGCGACTGCTTCTGCGCAGAGCTGATAAGACGAGCGGACGAGACGACGGTGAGTTAAACAAGGTTTATGTACAGCATATATACAGAGGCGTTACAATTTCGGCACTGGGGCCGACAGAGACTCGAAGAGCCGAGCTCTCCTCCCTAACACATAGGTCAGCTTTTCGCCTAAAACCGCCGACTCGCACACATGTCGGCTCTCCGACACGGGACCTCCTCTCTCATAGGGCTGCCGATCGCGACGCGCCGCAGGGCTTCTTTTATTTACACCGGGTCCAACCAAAATGTCCAATCAGAAGCGCCGCTGGTCGTCAGGGCAGATTCCTCCAATGGGGGGTCGCCGCGCCATGCGTCAGACCACCAGACACGAGAACGCCGGCTCGCTGTCACGTGCGGAGCTGACTCAATGCACGTGGGCCAGAGACGCACCGCGCGTGTTTACGCCGTTCGCGCCAGGCAGACTGCGGGCTGGCCTTGACCCAGATTGCCTTTTTCAGAGGCACGGACGTTTGACGAGGACTCGCTGGCATAACAACGTATGCCATAATTTTTATGTTAGGGTCTGTTGCTTGTACTCGCCATGGAATCATGCCATACCATGCCAGTTTTGCAACATGCCATGTGAACGAAACCACCGCAAAAGCTGCAGGACCATGATATGTAAATCATGACATTCATGGCATACGTGTTATGATTTTCATGTTGTCACTAGTAAAATATGATCTCCATACAGTAATGTTATGCCATGCCAGGTTTGGTATCGATACCATTATCGAAATGACCACGGGGCCAGGGATAGATAGATAGATAGATAGATAAATAGATAGATAGATAGATAGATAGATAGATAGATAGATAGATAGATAGATAGATAGATAGATAGATAGATAGATAGATAGATAGATAGATAGATAGATAGATACCCTAAAAGTTGCCGAAGTTCACTAAGAAATGCTTCGCATTTAATAGACAAAAACCCTCCAAAATATTTACTAAATGAACAAACGACTGAAAAAGCAAGAAAAAGATGAACAGCTATGACACAATTAGGAGCACATGAGTATAAACATGTGTAGATATTATTACACTTTTTAAATTGTAAAGTATCCCGAAAAAAGTGAATAATGTGTTTTTAGACAGAGCTGATGATGAAGACTGCTTAGCGTTAAGAGGAAGACGTTCCAGGACGATAAGGATGAGAAACAACCGGAGTGTTTTCCCTATTAGTATAGACTAATGGCAGTAATAAATTGTCAGCTGCGAATATTCTTCAGTGTTTACTAAAACAGCTTCTAGAAATATGTTTACTGAAGGAGGGTTCTTCATTATTATAAATACACTATGCATAAATTGTAATTAGCAAGGCTGTCTAGTGAAATGATTTTTTATTATGAAGAGTGTCAGACGCACAGCAGTTGAATGAGCTGAACGTTATTATACAGATGGCCTGATTTTGTTAATATTATAGCGTTGCTACATGTGTGTTGGAAAGCTGGCACCCCACGACGTGATGCAGTAGTTCAGGTGACTGGATGAAACAGTAATAAGGTTAGTAGTGTAGGTTTGCTGAAATGGTATCCGGCTTTTATTTAAATTCTAGTACCAGGAGCAATTTTGCGCTTTAGATGGACGATGTTTCGTA
This sequence comes from Rhipicephalus microplus, assembly GCF_043290135.1. Lineage (NCBI taxonomy): Eukaryota > Metazoa > Arthropoda > Arachnida > Ixodida > Ixodidae > Rhipicephalus > Rhipicephalus microplus. The sequence continues at coordinate 12,493,571 of NC_134703.1, read as the reverse complement.
ACTTTTATGTTTGAATCTAAAGTAACACCAAGAAATGAACATTCATCAACTGCACGTATCACATGAGAATAAAAAATGACCATGTAACGGATTTCTGGTGTTCTGTGACTGGTATGAAAAAGCATAAAAAAGTCTTGGTGGGGTTAATTTTCAGCGAATTGAGGCGGCATTATGCTAAAATATTGTTCAAACGAGTATTCTATTTCGGTGTAAAAACAGTTAGTGATCCATCGCTAGCAAGCAATGTCGTGCCATCTGCGTGAATGGAAGCTTCCGTTTGTGATGGGAAATTGGTAAATCATTTGTGTAAATTAAAAATAGTAGTGGGCCAAGTATCGATCCCTTCGGAACACCCTTGTTCGTTCTTTTGAAGTTAGAAAGCAAGAAACGAACACACACAGCTTGTTTTCTGTATGTTAAATAACTCTCTATATACTACAGCACGGGCCCGTTGACACCTGCTGCCCGTTGTTTTTAAATGAGGATATCATGATTCATGGAGTCAAATGCTTTCGATAGATGTATGAAAACTGATCGTGCGTAAAAACCAGCATCTATGGCGGTTTTCATTTTATCTGTAAAAAAAAAGTATAGCATAGTTAGTCGAAGAACCTGACCTGAAGCCAAATTTATTTGAAGAAAGAATATTAAATTTTGAGATGTATGTGGTAAGACGTTTTCAATGCCCTTTTCAATGACGTTGCTAAAAAAGGAGTAAATATAGCGGTAGGATGATAATTTGAAATGCAAGCCCGGTCTCTATTTTTATAGACGGGAATAGTTCCCGCTTTTTTTAGCTGGCTTGGAAATATTACACTCGTGAAGAGTAGGTTGGTGAAGCAGGATAAAAAGCTAGTGATGCAATGAACGAGTAATTTTACATTTGCTGTACTGATTATATCTAGACCTACAGCCGTAACCTTTAAATGATTTATGACATTGATTATCTCGTCTGGGTCAGTTGTAAATAAGTACATTGTTTGTAAACGCAGTTGAGGAGATCCTTGATTATTGTTGATTTCTTCGAAAGTGGGACCACAGAAGAAGTCACCGAAAAAAGCGTTAGCAATATCTAACGGTTTCGTACGGAAGCCACTTGATGACTGAAGCTTTCTGATTAGTTCATCGTGATCGACCAGATCGGTTCAGGAGAGAATTGAATATTTTCCATTATCACCTTGCATCAGAGCCAGCCTCAGCAATTCTACATTCATAATATGTTCTTTTGGATTTTTTTAGTAGTTCGTTCAATAGATTGCAGTAAACTTTATAGCGCGTTTTGCGTCGAATGTTGAAATGATGATTTTTAACTTTGCGGTAAAGATTGTTTTTCGCATAAGCTAGCCAGAAGGCTACTTGTTAACCAGGAATTGTGCAACGCAGGGATATGTCTCCGGCACCTCACAATTCTGGTCGAAGTTATTTTATATTGTTTCATGCTATTCGAAAATTATTAATTGCGGAATCAACGTTTGATTCTGAGTTTATAAAAGACCATATTAGCTTAGAAACCTGTGTAATAAAGTCATCTTTGTTAATCACAGCTTTATTGAATTCATGGCAATGTTTATGCAATTGACAAGGAAGTTTAAAGAAGATAGGAAAATGATCCGTGATGTTATTTTCAAGTATACCGTAGACAGGAGGACACATATGATTGAAAAATACGTGGTCGATTAATGTGGCTGAATACCCTGGTGTACATGGGGTTTGAAGGGAAACCAATGATTCGTGGCCAAAACTGTGAGGGCAGTCATTGTAGGCAATAGTAGAAGCACTGCAGGCATCTAGCAAATTTATAATAATGTAACCGAGAACGAGAACATCTTTCTTTTCTGAAGATAAATTACCAAGCACAATGTTCCATTTACTGCAAAAGCAGATACAGACGATGAAGGCGAGCGATACAAGCAACCGATAATTGTTAGATTGACATCTTCTATATCGATTCACACAGCTTCACAATTTGGCACCGAAATTGTTCTGTCATGCCGCCGTTTGTAACGTAGATTTGAAGTTACAAAAACAGCGGCACCACCATGGCTTTTTTATGGACGGTGGCAGTACTCTGAAGCACAAAAGAAAAATCCGTATAAATTACTGTCTGCGAGTGACAGCCAAGTTTCAGACATGCAGATAAAAGAAAACTTGTGATCTAAAGAAGCCACGAAATCCAAGATTTCATCATAATGCATTTTTTATTTGATTTTGTGGGGTTTAACGTCCCAAAACCACCATTTGATTATGAGAGACGCCGTAGTGGAGGGCTCCGGAAATTTTGACCACCTGGTGTTCTTTAACGTGCACCCATAATGCATTTTTTTTCAAACCCATGCCTCCCTGCAATTTATAATGCATTTTTCAAACTTCGCGCATTGAAATAAATTGCATGGAGGCATGGGTTTGAAAAAAAAAGCGACTGAGGTTACGCAGTGGAAAAAAAATTTACATCATTGGATGCGTTCAGGCACTAAGTTAGTTGCCAGGCCCGTTAGTTTTTATCGAAATATAGATAAATCACCCTCAAACAAGATACAGAGGACTCGAGTGTCGCACATCTTTCTGGCTTTTATTTGGCACTTTTCAGTTCAAAGGAACTCACAGCCTTTGTCCCTTTTCAGTTACTGAGCCTTTGCGAACAGAATTTTGTTTTCACGTGTCAGGTGATCATTATTGTAAATGACAACATGATTAGGGGCTGGGAATCCGAGATTTTTTGAATTTATGCGAGCTTTTCACGCGTTGGCGATGAAGTCCTGCTTCTTTGTTCTAGAGAAGAAGCGGGCAACAATATTCTTATTGCCCGATCCAGACCTTGTTGGCACTCGGTGGACAATATCGATGTGATCGTCAGAAATGGGACAGCTTGTTTTATCGCCGACAGCCTTTACAAGTGCAGGGAAGTTCTTGCCCGGTGTGGAAGCTACGCCCTTGATTTGCACGTTGTTTATGCGAGAGTACTGTTCAAGTTCTGGCATACGTTTGGCCATTGCTTTATTTCCAGTTTTTAGTGCTTTGTTGTTAGCAGTCAGACCATTATTCTGAGCTCAAACTTCTTCAACCAACGAGTTAAGCATGTCGACACTTCTGGTTAGTGCCTCCATTTCCAGTTTCATTTCAACAATTTTACCTTCTGATGACAGCTTTATCGAACATTTTTTCACAAGATCAGAGACAACCTCGTTTGATTGACTCTTGAACAAAGCTTCTAGCTGATCAATTCTTTTCAGAAGCTCAGCACAAGAAGGCATGGTGTCAAGCACAAACAATAGCAATACATGAGCACTTGCAGCAGCGGCAGTCACGCAAGAAATAGTAAAAAACATTACAATCTGTAGTGTAACTAACCTGCAAAAGCGAGCGGGGTGATCCTCTGCTCGTTCGTTGCTTCTAGCCATGACCACCGCTGTCCAATGATGCCAAGCCAGTTTTGCCATCCCTCTGATACGGGAAGAATCAACAACGCAGCTGCGCAGTACCGATTATAGACTCGCGTAGACAGGGCGAAAAATCCACGCAGGTCCCACCAGCAACGCACGAGACAGGCGATTAAACCGAAGCAACAGCAACACGTGAGCCGAAGGCACCGTATCCGACTAGGTATAGACGACGAGCACTGCAAAAGCAAGCAAAGTGGTCATTGAAGTTTGTTGCTTCCCAGTGACGGTAGAGTTCCGTTCTGCAATTGTCATTGTACGACTTGCATAACGCGATGACTTGTTGGCGTCCACTATGTACTGCACAAGTACCGCGCCAATGCCCACACTGCTAGCATCGATGTGTAGATCGGTTGGTGCCTCTGGATCAAAACGGCGTAAAGTTGAAGCAGAGGTAAGCAAAAATTTTAGCTCGCTCGACGCACACTCGCACTCAGCACTCCATGCAAAACATTTGTTTTTGTGGAGCAGCGACGTGAGCGAATCAACTAGACGTGTGAAGTTGCTGATGAAACGGCGGAAATACGAGCACGGCTCCAGGAATGTGCGAAGGTCTTTCACCGTCTCGGTTCCTCGAAGTTGGCGCGCTTCGGTGGACTCTTGTCACGTGACAATACTAACAAGCAAGTCGCAATGCCATTGCAAGAGTTACAACCTCAAAAATAAAGCTACCACAATAACATACTTTTCATTCAGGACATTGACATTCTATGTTTGAAAGACGTTTGACTAGGCATAATTAAGAGCAAACACGCAGGCCTTGTAAAAAAAGAGTTCTTTAAAACCGTGCAAACATACTAATTATAGAGCAAATATTAGGCCGTTTGCGTATTTCTGCAATGTGATTTGCCACCTCACGAAGAGATGTAACAGTTGAACGTCATCCGCTCTTAAGCGATGCTGTTCCGAATACGTTTCGTTGGGCACAAATTAAGTATCACTCATGTTTTACTGAAAGCCTTATAGGTTTAAAATAAATTACTACAGAAAAAATAAAAGCCAGTAAAAGCTCATCAGAAGACTGTTTTATACGTATACGTAGCAGTCATCCATACTTCTCGCGTAAATTATACAGAAAGGCTATTTTGCTCGTGGCAAGTCTGACCATCGCAGAAGTTTCAATGCTGTCTAAATGGATGTATTACTGTCGATGGGTGAGGGCGTGAACACGGGATGAGGGAAGGGAAACGTTAGAAGGAAGTGACTGGGATATGCAAGAAGATCCGTGTGTTAAACCTAAGTGCGCATTAAATGGTCAAAATTATATCGGAGTTTATCCCTAAGCATGAAAGTCGTTTCTGCGCGTGAAAGCGGGAAAATTGATTTCATCAGCGCATTACCATGAGCTCTCACTTCGAAAATATCTCTACGCAGCATTGAGATCGACTCCCTCTTCGAAGGCGTGGATTTCTACACGTCCGTATCACGCGCGCGGTTTGAGGAGCTCAACTCGGACCTGTTCCGGTCCTGCCTGGATCCTCTGGAACGCTGCCTCAATGACTCCAAGCTGACCAAGCAGGAAATCAAGGACGTCGTGCTCGTGGGCGGCTCCACCAGGATCCCCAAAATACAGAGACTTGTGCAGGACTTCTTCAACGGGAAGGAGCTGAATAAGTCCATCAACCCTGACGAGGCCGTTGCGTACGGCGCCGCCGTACAAGCGGCCATCGTGACGAACATTAAGACAGTAGAGCTGGAGAACGTACTTCTGCTCGATGTCACCCCGTTGTCACTGGGCATCGAGACGGCGGGTGGCGTGATGACGGTGCTCATCATGCGCAACACAGCCATTCCTATCAAGAAGACTCGCATCTTCACCACCTACACGGACGAGCAGCCGAGCGTGCTGATACAGGTAGGCCACATCACAGCTTGGCTGTACTTTTCTCCTCAGACCAGGAGGGTAACGTTACACGAAACTATTCGTGCGAAAACTCGGCATGCTGCATTCCCAAGGATGATAAAGGCCGGTATATGCAATTCTGGAATGGTTCCCAATATTCGTTCTTCTACAGGAACAGCTGGTCTATGAAAACAACTTTTTGGCCAAACCTTCAGAAACAATGTCCAAAAAAGGAGGGGGGGAGCTAAGCCGAATATTTCAGACGACATGAACACTCTTGGTCATAAAGTTTAAAATGACAAAAATCCGCCATATCCACGAAGTGAATGATGATGAGTGGGTGAAGCTCCGGAGGTAAACCTGGTAAACCATGAATCCTCTGTACATTTTGCCCACTCGATTTTATTACATCGCTCCCCCTAGCGTACGTCGCCGCACTAAATCGAACGATTGCCTTCAACCAATGACACGCGCCATATGTGACATCATTCCTATTTTATAAGATCTCGCGTCTTTCATCAACTACAAGTACCGCTTTCTAGTTTATAACATCTTGCATCTTTTCATCATCAGCTACAAGTACCACCATCGAGTAAACACTACAAGAACTAAACGAGAGGTGGCTACATACAGGAGACGGTACCGCCATCTAGTGAACACTGCAAGAACTAAACTAGAGGTGGCTACATACAGGGGACGGTACCGCCATCTAGTGAACACTGCAAGAACTAAACTAGATGTGGCTACATACAGGCTACAGCGGACGCACAGCCCACGCCCTAAGGAGCTTCGCCCCTAAAAAAAACTAGCTTATAATGAGCGGTCGTTACATAAAAAAATGTCCCCCCCACACACACGCACACACACACACACACACACACACACACACACACGCACACACACACGCACGCACACAGACAGACAGACAGACACACAGACACAGACAGACAGACAGACACAGACAGACACAGACAGACAGACGCACACACACAGACACACACAAGCACAAGCACACACGCACACACGCACACACACAGACAGACAGACGCGCACACACGCACACACACAGACAGACAGACGCACACACACGCACACACACACACACAGACAGACGCACACACACGCACACGCGCACGCACGCTCACTCACTCACTCACGCACACACACAGACACACAGACACACACACACACACTATATTTCCTGTAATTTGCACATACCAATCTGGCTGGCAAAGAATAAGCATGAAGTACATTTCTTACATTTAAGCAGACAAAGAACACGTATACGTTTAGCAAAATGTGACAGAAGATACTTTAAGTTGGCCATTTTTCCTCCACCTATTCATTTCAGTACTTACATTATAATCTGCAACACGCGCTCAGGTGTTCGAGGGTGAGAGGGCTCTCACCAAGGATAACAACCTGCTTGGCAAGTTCGTGCTCAAGGGCATCCCACCTGCACCTCGGGGCGTGCCACAGATTGAGGTCACCTTCGATCTGAACGCCGAAGGCATCCTCAACGTGACTGCTGTGGAGAAGAGCGTCGGCAAGCCTAAGAACATCACCATCACGAACGACAAGGGCCGCCTGACCAGCGAACAGATTGCCAAGATGATCAAGGAGAGCGAGACCTACAAGGAGCAGGACACTTTCGAGAGGAACCGCATCGCCGCCCGAAACGCACTCGAGAGCTACTTGTTCCAGGTGCGTTCACACTCCGCCAGCCTACAATGGCTTAACTCCTGTACTGTCAGTGTTTAGTACAACACCATGAGGTTTGGGATCTTTGGCATACAGGTGCCATGCGTAGTGGAATGGCAAGGGCTCCAGGTATTTTTACTTTTCGTGTATGAAAACTCACATACGTTCACCTAAAACAACTCGAACAATAAAGCCGTCGTAGCCTTTTATGGGTGAAGCTTCTAATAGCGGCACCCGTTCGTCTCTCGTAGCCATTGTAGCATGTAACAAGTATAACATTTTGACCTCCAAGGTTGTGCTGGTGAAAGATTTCTTCTGTGCGTTGTTGAAAAATAAAAAATTGTGCCCGATGTACATGCCAATGGCTGCTAATGGGGAATGAGAGACAGGAGCATTCGGCCTTTAGTTAACGCGCATGCTGCTATCCCCATTAGCAGCCATTGGCATGTATATTGAGCACTATCTCACAAGAAACGGTTGCTACGTTATACTCGCTGGGTGTAACTACCTTAGTTTTAGAAAGGTTTAGCGAGCGTTGAGCCGCAGTGCCATGAATACAATGAACTAGTATATACCACGAATAAACTCGAGGTGGTTAAAGGTGGGAAGTAGACCCGAAGCGCAAGCCGTAACAAAGTGTGCGTGTGTCACCTCTCATTTAGCCCTTGGAATGTCCGCTAGATGGCGGTGCTTATATATGGGGAATATATGATGAAAAGATGCGAGATGGCGAGATGCGAGATGGTTCATGCGTCCATGGATGGACGCATGAACGGACGCAGGGGCGGATGCATGGACGAACGCAGGGACGGACGCATTAACAGACGCGCGCACGGACGGGCGGATGGACGCATGGACGGTCACACAGACGAACGCATGGATGGACGTAAGCAAGAACGAAAGGACGGACGAATGCTTCGTCCCACTCTCCATCATTCACTCCGTGGATATGCTGCCAATTTTTTACGCGATGCTCCCTCCTCTCCCTTCTCTCCCAAAGCTTTCAGCACCTGATGTGGTATTGATCGAGCTGCCTCGGGAGGAGTCTGCACCTCACCTGGTTTTGTTATCGGCCCTCTTTTGACCTAGTTACGATGTCACATGACGGCGTCAACATGTCAATTCATGTTGTGACGTCATAGTGACATCGCTATGACGCACATGTTGGCAATCTGTGACGTCATGAGGACTTAATCGCGTGATAATCACTCGTGCTGACACCAACAACGGTTCATATTTGTGTTTGATAAGGCATCGAAGGGTTTCACCTTAAATAAAGGTTAGCACGCAACAATGCCTGAGGCGCTGGGCTGAGCTATGCAATGATGAAGGAAGGCTTCATGCACTCTGGCTTTACTAAGAACATTGAATAACCATAACGCTGCAATAATTAAACAGATGGTATGCCTCACTAAAACTACTGCTTGGGCGATTTGGTTTACGATTAAGAGAGATTTAACAGCGTAAAAAGAAGACACGTATAAGAAGGAATACACAGACACAGAAAAGGAATATACAGACACAGCGCTGTGCTTGTGTATTCCCTTTAATTCGTGTCGTCTTTTAGCGCTGGTAAATCAATCAAATACTTCATATTTTAACCCATTTTATCGCCATTGAGTACTTAGCGGGGTGGGGGGGGGAGCGTGGAAAAATAATTATCAGGTAAGATACTAAATACAGTACCTGCTTGAACAGTTTGTCATGAAACAGCGCGGGCACGTGGGACAAGAAAGGCAACACGACTTTTGGCTGGCTAACAAAACAACTAGTGCGTTGATTTCGTCAGAACAAGTATGTACGCCTTGAAAAGGGGAAAATGAAAAAAAAAGAATGAAGGAAAAGGACGTTCTGTGCATGTGTCTCGACGAGTAGAGGAAATGCAAAGTTCAAGTACGATGATAAATAATCCCCTTGTCGGCTAGTACAATGGCCGGTGCGCTTATATGATGGCCCGATGCGAACAATCGTGAACGCTTCGTATGTGTCCCGCGCGCGAAAACCGCGATATTTACGTTAGATATCTGTCTGTTGAAGACTTGGAGTGCATTCACACTCGGCTCAGTGATTTGCCAGATCGCTTCCAGTATCATCCTCGGGAGTCCTCTTGTGCTCTCGAAGCGACCTGTTTGACGAACGTTGTGGCCACCGCAGCACGTCGGAATCTCGTAGATGGCTTCAGTCTTGCAAGGAACGAATCTCGTATTATATTGTTTCTTGCGTATGGAAGTACTAGAGGAAAGGGCGTTCACTTTTTTAGCTCTCAGTGACCCCAGTTTAACTGGAGCCGATAACGCCAGCCTTACGCTGGAGCAGCTTTCTTGATTTTGTGTGAAACACCAGGCAGTTAGAGTATTGCCGTCACTCTCGACCTGTCATCTGTAGCACGAGGTCTTTGCGTCCTGCGGCGCCCCTTCAAGATGACATCGACTGCACGTGCCAGCGTAAGGCTGGTGTTCCCGGCGCCTGTCAAACAGGGACCACTGTGAGCAAAAAAGGGAACACCCCTTTCCCAAATACTTTCATTTGCAAGACGCAACGGACTACGAGATTAGTTCCTTGAAAGACTGAACCCATCTACGAGATACTGACGTCTTGCGGTGGCCGCTACGTTGGCCATACAGGTTGCTGCGGTAGCGACCGACTTCGAGAGCACCATAACAACCTCAAAGATGCCCCGCCGCGGTGGTGCAGTGACTAGGGTACTCAGCTGATGACCCGCAGGTCGCGTGTTCGAATCCCGGCTGCGGCGGCTGCATTTCCGATGGAGGTGGAAATGTTGTAGGCCCGTGTGCTCAGATTTGGGTGCACGTTAAAGAACCCTAAGTGGTCTAAATTTCCGGAGCCCTCCACTACGGCGTCTCTCACAATCATATGGTGGTTTTGGGACGTTAAGCCCCACATATTAATCAATCATCAACCTCAAAGATGAAGGTGAACGAAATCTGGCGAATCACTGTGCCGAGTTTGGATGCACTCCAGCTTTTGAACAGACGCGCATCCCACGCATAATTTTTGCGCATGGAATGAAGTGTTCACGTTTCCTTCCATTGGGCCATCAAGTTTAAGCGCGCCGTGCGTCGTACAAAAATAATAATTATAATTGTGATTGAACTTCTCTAGGAGCTTATGTGTGGGCCATACCTTTCCTTCAATTATTTTTTCGTTTTCTCCTTTCTGAGGCGTATATATGTGTTTCGACAAAATAAACACCCAAGTTATTAGCCAGCGCAGAGTCCTGTTGTCTTTCTTGCCCTGTGTGCCTGCGCTATTTTTTTTAACAATTAAGCCCTGCCAACGAGCTCAAGTATATAACGTATTTAAAAGTTTGGTTTGAACTGCCACACTAATCTGTCTGCCTCAACTACTAATCAATGGCTGTGTAAAATTTAGGAGAGCCCATCCTTCGGACAAGGCAACGTAGTGTGCACAGGCGACAAAGGAATTGCGCACGTTGCGCCTTTAAGTAGAGACACAAGCTTTCTCCCGTGATGCCTACTGCAATATGTTCTTTTTTTTTCGCAGAGATAGATCAGCACGCAACAGAGCTTGTAGTGGGGTTAAAGTAACACCCGTTCTCTAGCAGTTTCTACAGCTTCTTGGGCCCATGTTCGAAGAAGACACAGGGCAAAATGCTTGAGCACACAATACGAAAAACTAAACCACTGATCCTAGTAAAAAATGGGTCTCTTATGTTGAAGCCTTGTCATTCGCATACGTTAGAATATATGTGGGCCAGAAAAACCCTTATACAAATGGAATGTCTTACTTGGCCTTTCCGACGAAAGAACTCCCGGGGTCCCTTGCCCGTAAGACGGCTGGGAGGCCCGAGTCAATTATTGCTTTTTCTTCCAGTATTAAACATTCTGAATCATTTCCGTTGTTTTTCGACTGCCTCAACGATCGGAGGCTCTGCCAGCTTCCTGTACCTCAGCTGTTCGTTCACTGTCTCCATGATAGTGATCCAGAACTACCTGTGAATGCTCTATTTATAATATCGATAGTTTCTTTTATAAACTAGCGTTAGTGTAAGAAAACTCTCGATGGTACTGTTATTGATGAATGACTGCCAGTATTACTGACAGTGCAATCAATACTGCAATCAGGAGTACTTAGGCTGATAGTACAATGAATCAGGCTGTGAATGGTTATGCTCCTAATTTGTTTGGTGGCAATTTTGCGAAATATATGGCGATAGCCTAGTCTCAGCTGTCCTTAGGTCCTTAGTTCACTTAATGTATGAGAAATATTTTTTCTTCTGGTAAAAGAAATAAATTATTGCCGCAATCAAAACGCTGGATTTTGTCCTTCAATGAATTCATATTCAAAAGTAACCAGTAAATCATACAATAAAAATTAGCTTTTCATATTTGTATTTTTATATCACAAGATGGAATATATGTTTCATGCAGTAAAGTTCCGCCGCACGTAACGACTTGCGGGCTGCTAAAGGTGAGCAACCCAGCTGGATCATCCTGCGACTGTCAGTCATTCAGCCGAAAAAAAAGGCAAGGATGTCAACTTTTTCGCACTTAAGCCTGCTTCTACTGCTCCACCATGTACAGTTGAAACTCGATTGGACGAAGTGACTGGGTCGCTCAGATTATTTCCATAACAACGCAAATTTAGCGCGAAGAAACACGGACAAAAATGGGTACACCACAAGCGCTTACTCATAACTGAAAGCTTTAATGCTTGAACCAAAAATATGTAACAGTTACACTAGGTGCCCGAAAATATACTGCCCATGCGAATCGTGGGCGAAACAAAAAGCACCAATACAAAGCAAGAACACACCTCCTGCACCTCCCTCCCCACTGGTCTACCCCCTTTCTATGAGTAGCGCGACTTCCTTTTCCGATAAGGCTAGTGAAGGATTGCTAACACACTTGGGAGCTCTCGCGTTAATGTGGTAGGCCTCGACAAGTTCTCGTGTCGTGCGATCGTGGTGTCTAAACCATACCTCTGTGGCGGAGAATTGCGCTTCACACTGGCCCTCAGTGCAGTGCATGGCCAGGTGCGTTAGGGGTCTTCCCTGCAAGGAAGACTGATGCTCCCTAAGACGAATGTTTATATATTGGCCTGTCTGGCCCACGTATACATGACCACACGACAGAGGGATGCAATGGACGACGTTGGCCCTTCATGACACGAATCAAATATGGTGGTTAATGGAGCAACCACGCATTCCGACCTTGTCAAGCTTGTTGCCCACCATTGAACATATTCTACCTAGCTTGTTATTAGCAGAAAAAAATGACCTTCGAGCCAAACCTCTGTGCGGTTTTCTTAAAGGCCACCTCCGGCGATTTTTCGAGTTCAATGAATCTCAATGAAATTCGCTGGGTATGGTCCTTTGCACATTTTCGCCCTTTATGCCAAATCGCAGGTTTGGATTATGCACTGTTCGTTTCCAAAAGAATTTTAAAGGTGGCCTCGAAAAGCTCACCTCCCTTGTCAGGATTATTGGCAACACTGTCTGGATGACGTCATGCTTGGCATGTGAACGTAAGAGACGCAGCCGATGGCATCGGTACTTTGGCCACTACAGCGTTCATTGTGCTTTTCACAAGGCGACCATGGCGATGTTTGGCACGAATATAGCACGGGAATGTTTTCTTCCTTCCTCTGTGGTGTTTAGCCGGTGCTTCGCTGGACTGGCTATCACAGTTTTCATACTCCGCGCCGGCGGAACCAGTATACGCCCTCCGGCTCCACCAAATAGTACGTCATACTCAGACAAAGCGCTCGGTAGAGTTTCGGTTTCGGTATTGTACATTTTTGCTTATTAAAAATTATTTTCGAATTTCCTGAGCATTTCAGCTACTGGGCTCGTGTCAAGAGTGTCTCAGGAACATAGAAACACCATAACCTTTACGCGGCCAAAAAATCGCCGGAGTTGGCCTTTAAGCCGATGTTAGAGCGCGTGGGTATATGGCGTAACAGCAACATTTGATCATTGTGAGCTGTGTTCTGACTGCGTGCGTCGATACCTTTTATGTGTTTGACAAGGCGCAGGCAGGTGGTACGTATTGCCGAGACAGGGAAGGCTACGTTATTTAGGAGATCGACGGGCTCTAGAAAGCTGCGCAGAGCGAAATGCGTGCAAGATCTGTTTGCAGCTGCATTTACGTTGTTATGGATCAGTACCAACTCGCTCGCCTCTCCGTTTTGCTTCAGGCTGTTTTGTCAAGTCGGGGAATTTGGTGAAATAAAGCAACAGATTCTCCATTCTTTAAAATACAAAATTGTAACGTAACGGCACCTAGAGACATCTACAGCATTGCTTTTATCAGCAACTCACGCTTGCGTGTCTGAAAACTTCGTGATGACGATGCGATGGCGGTTCAGGCATAGCGGATGATCGAGACCCCAGATAGGTCGTCATGTGGTGCTATGACCACCTACCAACATGCCATAACGTGGAAAACGAATACAGTGACTGTGTCAGCACCGTGAGAAAGAAATATGGGAGGCGATGATCAGTGCTATCCGTCATTTAAATCACAAAATAGCCAAAACAACCACTACCGCTTCTAGCACTAACTTGTACGTAAGAACGCTACCGGCGACGAGTTTGTTGCTCTGTGCATCGTTGCGACGCGTAGGCCCATGCAAAGAAAGCTAGGGCCCCATTCGTGGCACTTACATGTTTTAACACGATAGTGCGACAGCGCACGCTCGAACTAAACCTGTCTCAGTCAAAAATGGAAAGAATAATCAGCGTTTTTGTTGAGTTACTTCACAAAAACCTGTCTGTATATTTATTTATTCACAATACCTTACAGACTCCTTATCAGAGCAACTATTTGTAAGATTTGGTGGCTGAATCAGTTCGATAAATTAGGTTGAATAAAAAGTGAATGCTAAGCATAATTACCTGAGAGTGTTTTTTTTTCTTTTTTAAATCGACAACTTCGTAAATTGGGGCTTTCTTAGATCGCGTTTTAACTGTACCACACACCTGGGGAATTCATGCTGCTACGAGTTCGCGCGGTTGGTTGTACGCTATCGTAACATTATGAAAATTACCACCTACTGCGCTATCGATAGCTTTTTCAACCATAGATAGTTCGATAGCGACTCAGCTGCCGGTAGTATAGATCATGCTATTGATTGTTCTGCATCCCTGTCCATTATTAACCGTCCTTGGACCTAGCAAAGTTGTTATGCATGGCGTCATCGTAGATGTCACGTCATAGTGTTGTCAGGATGACGTAAATTTTGGCGATGTGTGATGTCTTGATGAAGTATTATGGTGACGTCATTACAGGATGACGTGCTTTTTTGTCACTTGTGTCATGGCCGCGTAATCTGGTTCGGGCACCCGGTCATCAAGGACTTAAGGGAAATAAACAAGCCGATCACGCCGCCCGCGCACTCTCTTCCCGGGCTATCTCCCTGTCTTCAGAAGCCTACGACTAATCAGACAATTCGGCCTTTTCAAAGTTGATAGATATTACCAAATATTACAAGGAGGAGCACCAACGCTTTGCGGACTCTTGCAAGGCACATCATCGCACTGACGAGCACCTTATTTTCGAACTCTCTACCAATACTCTACTGTTCCGGGTGGTGCTAAAATGTTTCAATTCATTTTTTTGATGGCACGTGCCAGTACCGTGGAATAGTGGCCGACACTTTTCACATAGACTGAACGTGCCACTCTGATTCATTTATTCTCCCCCCCCCCCCAACCCCAACTCCAAGAGAGAGGACTGTAAGGCGGCCCTGCTCGGCTGTCAGGACGGAAGGGCCCGAAAGACCCTGGTTTTAATAGAGGTTCCACCTAGAACTGTGAGGGGAGGAGGCCAATGAGGCCCCTACCCAATCATCTCTCTGTAAGCATTTAATAGTTATTAAGTGTTTGACCACCACCACCGCGAGACGCCGCAGAAGGCGTGTTTGGCGAGGCATGTAAGTGTTAGTTCAAACAGCCGTCAAACAGCTCGTCACGTCACCATCTCGTCAGAATAGCGAACAGCAGATGCGACGGAGCAATGTACAAACAGGCTACGGTGGTCGAAACGTCGACAGATGACGTTTCAGGGGCGAAGCTCCTCTTAGTCTAACCCTGTACTGCGTCAGGCGTAACCGGCAGTATCAAACAAACAGATAGACAAACAGACAGGCGGATGGATGGACACACAGATGTACGGATGAACGGACGGATGGAAGCATGGATGGTCGCATGGATGGATGGAGGGACTAAAGCACGGACGGACGAACGGATGCACGAACGAACGCTCAGACAGATAGACAAACAGACAGAAATACGGAGGGACAAACGTACAGCAGACACACGAACGGATGGACGGACGCTTCGCTCCACTCATCATCATTCACTCCTTGGATATGCTGCGATTTTTTCACCAGTGCTGACTGACCTTTCTCGTACGTTCTCTTGACTTACAGAAATTGAATAAACATTATACGCCAAATAAATTGAATGAAGTCTTAGTGCTTCTGGGTGAAAACTACCTTGACGTTTATCAATATCGGACATTTGGCACCACACAAACTTCACAAGCTGCATGGCGTGCCACATGCTCAAACGCTCGTGTCAAACTCGAATGTTAATAATAGTTGTGAGTCGGGATACGACTGTTACTTTTGCACAGCCTGCGCTGTAGCCTGTAAATGGACAGGTCTGGCTTCGTTAAAAGCGTCTTATTTAGTGGCCAGATTCCTAAACTTTGATAGGTCCATTTTGTAAGGGCGGGGCACCGTCGTCGTTCCCGCAGCGGAAACTTAGAGCATCGCTTTACGTCATCATCAACTCGTTTTTTTGAAATGAAAACCGCTCGAAAATCTTCTCCCTTGTCGAAAACCGCGGCCGTGGCGGTCGTGTAAATGAGCCGTGACAGCAGTGTAAATGAGCACTAGAGTGTTTGCCTAAACGCAGAAGCACCTCGTTGTACAGTATGTTAGAAAACAGGCAACTGCACTTGGTAAGAACAACACCCCACGGTTGCATTGTAGCGGTTAGAAATCCTAAATAGCACTGAGCCTACTACCTTTCGCAGGTGCGCACCAAGATCAAGGAAGACCCCTCAGTCATCAATGTGCTCAGGCAGCAAGAGATGGACGACGTGCTCAAGAAAGTGGACGAGATGGAGGGCTGGCTAGAGATGAACGCAGTGAGAGATGTGCTTCTATTTTACATCGGCCTCGTTTTCACTATTCGTTTCTTTCTTGCGTACAGTAGTGCTCCAAGACTTGGTTAAAAAATAGAGAAGTTTGGTGGAAAGTGTAGGCTCCGAGTGACGAGAAATGGTCTCCGAGGAAACGTCGCATGAGCTACCATTTCGACAACTGCCCTTGTCGCTGACACAAATGTTGTTTTAGCACTCCTGAATTGGCAATGTCTTGCTCTCGATTGATTGATATGTGGGGTTTAACGTCCCAAAACCACTATATGATTATGAGAGACGCCGTAGTGGAGGGCTCCGGAAATTTAGACCACCTGGGGTTCTTTAGCGTGCACCCAAATCTGAGTACACGGGCCTACAACATTTCCGCCTCCATCGGAAATGCAGCCGCCGCAGCCGGGATTTGAACCCGCGACCTGCGGGTCAGCAGCCGAGTACCATAGCCACTAGACCACCACGGCGGGGCAATGTCTTGCTCTCAAACACACACAAACTCGCACGCGCACATGCACAAATCCCCATGTGCGCTTTAGCACATAGATGCGGCAAGGTTTTATGGTAAAAAAAGGAAATATGTGAGCCACTGCAGCACGCTACACGGTAATTATTAAGCTTGCAATTAATAGTAAAACTATCGTTAGCACGAGTGCTTATGGCCGCCCCTTTGAATCATGCCACTCACAAGTATACTGACCTCGATGTGGTATTAAGTATTTATCGTACTCATCGATATTTGATTTTTTGCTTGTGAGCCTGTGACTCTTTTTCACCACCCCAACGAACATTTGCATTTAGAAGACTCCTTCCTAATTTAACGGTAATTGTGAAGTTGAATCTATTACTTAAGGTTGGTGTGTTACGCCCATGGGTTTGCGTAATTTTTGTTTTTTTTGTGTTTTTTTTCAGAGGTCAACTCGGGACGAGTTCGAAAGAAGAAAGAAAGAACTAGAACAGCTCTGGGAACCTCTCCTTTTGCGTGTATATGCCAGCACGCAAGGAGCAAGCTTGAACACCAGTTAGAACGCTGAAGGAGAACACATCACTGATTATCAATGCGCGCAAATACATTTGCCAAAGCGCTGTATAATCTTTCCCTCGTTCCCCCAAGTTCACTTCGGAGCGTTGCGTATAAGCTGACACCGACAAAGCACGTAGTTTAGCGGATACACACAGCTACACATTCGTTGCCTGAATAAAAAAAGTCACAGCCTATCCACGTAGTGAATGATGATGAGTGGGGCGAAGCGTCTGTCAGTCCGTCCATGCTTCCGTCAGTCCATTCGTTCTTGCTTCCCTGCGTCCGTAGTTTGTGCGAACGTCCATCCTTCTATGCGTCCGTGCGTGCATCCGTCCGTCTGTGCTTCCATGCGTCCGTTCATGCGTCCGTCTATGCGTACGTCCGTGCGTCGGTCCGTCTTTCTCTTCCCCCGTGCATCCATCTGTCCACCAGTAAGTCCGATCATCTGTCTGTACATTTAGTGAATACTCCAACTACCATCTTGCATCTTTTCATCATATATTCATCGTATACAAGTACCTCCATCCAGCGGACCTTTTAAGGACTAAACGAGAGGCGGCTACCACTACTACTACTATTACTACTACTACTACTACTACTACTACATTTACTACTACCTTTTATTTTACTACTACTACGACATTGTGGACGCACGACCAATGGCAAAAGGAACTTCACCCCTTAAAAATCACAGCATATCCACGGTGTGCATGATGATAATTGGGGCGAACCGTCCGTCCGTGCATTCTTTCTTGCTTCCGCTCGTCCATGCGTTTGTCCGTGCATCTGTCTGCCTGTTCATCCTTCCATCCGTCCGTCCAACTAGTGAACAGTCCAAGTACCGCCATCTCACATCTTTTCATCATACATTAAGCATATAGAAGTACCGCCATGCAGCGGACATTCAAAGGAGTAAGCGAGAGGTGGCACTCGCGCACTTTCTTACGGCCTGCGTTTCGTGTCTACCTCCCACCTTTCACCCCCTATAGCTCATGGCTATATACTAGGTCACTATATTTATGGCACCGCGGCCCAACGCTCGCTAAACTTTGCTAAAGCCAAGGAGGTTACGCGCAGCAGGTTTAACGTGGCTACACTTTTTGGTCAGATAGTGGTCAAAGTGCGTCCTTTTGATACTAGTTTCTTTCAGTAAATATCAAATTTATGGCAAAGTTTATTGGAAAATAAGTCGCCAATACTCGTCTCTGTAAGTTATTTCATCGGAAACAACTATCGTGTAATTTATGATTGACGCGCGCGGGTTTTCTCCTCAATTGAAAAGGGTACGCGCGTGCCGCTCCTTTATTCCAGCCGTGGAGGTGGCTACCTATACTACTACTACATACATCGCGGACGCACAACCCATGACGTAGGGAGCCTCGCCCCCAAAACTCACAGATTTACCGCAAAGGCGAAGCAATGAACGCGATAGCAACACATCGGAAGGTCACGCGCAGAATGGCAAGTAGATCGAAACGTGCTCCGCGTTTTTCGGGCAGAAATGACGCACGAAACGTACTCACAGGTACAGATGAACGCGAATAAGCATCTCAGTTGTTACTTCGCTGTGTCTGAAAAGCGCGCCCTTTCCGCAAACGGTGACTGTGTTATAATTGCAGCCACCTTTGTGCGTCTGGTAACTATACAGGAGAATCGTCCAGGTGAAAGCCCGAGACCAGCCACAACGTACAATTGTCCCCACTGCGAGATAAGCGCATGCGTTCGCCTTGGCCTTGCCCCCTCTCCACGTGGCAAAGTACGCGTGGGAGATGAGAGCACGTGCCGCCACGTCGTGACGATGTGGGTACGCATGGTCATTGCGCCTTCTAACGCTGCTAACGCTGGAAACATGATAGTTCTCCCTGAGATGCTCGTCACCAGTGGTCAGTCGTCGATATGAATAAATAGCTTGCCGTTTGAACGCTCAAGGAGGTGCTCTTTCGTAGCTCAGTGGCTAACGCCTCGCACTCGCAATTCAGAGGTCCCACGTTTGTTTCCGCGCGCTGAAGTCTTTTGCGGGGCTATTATTTTCTTTCATGTACGTATTTTCATACATATAGGCAAGTGTAAATATATGGTGAGGACGCTGGCGCCAGTGGAAAAATGCAGCCGCAAGTGTCCACATAATTGCTATGACAATAGAAACTTGGAGAACGCTTGACCTTAGAGTGTATAATGCGATGTCGTAATTAAGCCACATGTGCATCTATTTCTCAATCGCTCGTTTTGCTTTGCTTCTCGCTGGACACCTCAATCAGGCCACAAACAACGGACGATTGTGCCTATAACCCGAAGAAAGTTGCAAACTGCCACCACTGCACCAATAAATACTCTTTTTGCGAATCGGTAAAGTAAGTTGCCCCACGTACCTGCGCACCTGCACACTTTATAAGTATAGATTTAGCGCTTTTTGATGAGTGGACCTTTAAAACACCGTCTAGTTGTGCAATTCACGCCTTTTAACATCTCGTTGGATTCTAGCTTATGCCACGCAATTTTATGTTAATACTCCCATTTCGGACGCTCCCCATCGCTACATAACATTCACATTGGGCGTGCGTGTGTGTGTGTGCGTGTGCGTGTGTGTGTGTGTGTGTGTGTGTGTGTGTGTGTAGTTTTTGGTTCCTATTTATGAAAATAAAATAGCGGGATTAGCGCGCACCACCAGGAGGTGTATAAAGGGCTCAAGGCAATCAAGCATAAATGAAGAGAGGAAATGTCCCAAAGTAATTTAAAAAAGCCAATTTGTTAAAATAAAATAAGAGTAAAACGTAATGAGAGTGGCATAGAAGTGCAAGCAATCAACCGATTAGGTTCTCGAGAAAAAGGAGGTCGGTAGGCATCAGCGGTGTATTGGCGTAAGTTCACTGTTTGGTGTTCGTGCGTGTATGTGACTGCGTGTGTGTCTGTCTGTGTGTTCATTTAAAATACGTTGCTGTTGAATTGTGGGAAAGTCCAAACATGACGGCAAGGTGGGATGCGAGGCAGTGGCCTGGAGGATGAGGTGAGCGTTGATGAGGATAACATTAGTCTGTTAGAGGTTCATCTTATCACCAGCAGCAGTGTAGCCAGCCATGACGGGCTGTAGTTCAAACTATTCATGCAACAGGCAGCCTTGGGCAGCCTCTTTGCAACAGCGAACTTATACAAGACATCATAGTGGCGTGCGTTTTAAAGGAAAATAAAGTGATAACTACTCGCGCAAGCGTTGCAGGTGCCATGCTTCAGGTATTGAGGAAAGATTGGAGCAGTGATGCTATCAGTCACAGGAATTTTTTTCATCTTTGTTGATTATAATCGAGAGCACCCACGCAGGCATGATTATTATAGACTACCACACCTGCCCGATGTAGTTACTATAAATAAATGAAAGTGTCTTTGACCAGACAATAAATGTGTTAGGCTTTTAGAAAGGGGGAACCACTGCGGAATTTCATAGGGACTTGGGATCTAAAGAAAACTCTCAGGGTGTGGCAATACACCAATGCCAATGAGCGCGGCAATAAAAGTTCAAGACTTTATGAAACTGTGTCCGTATTGGCCAAGCTGATATTTTGGCCTAACGCACGAAGCCTGATCTTCCTCCCTCCTCATGCAGCGGCTGCGTCATCTAGTTCGCTTCCTAGAATTCCCATATGGCCGGGTACATGATACAGATTCATTATTTTCCCTATAGAGATAGTATGTTTAAGGAGCAGCTTGATGTTCCTAATTCATTCGTCATTGTCCACGAGTATTGATAGTTTCATTAGAAGAGATAATCAGTGTAAATATGAATTGGCTTGTTAAAGTTATTTGTAAAGACGAAATGGAGCGCTTCTTGGAGTGTTGCCTATCCCACGTTTCCTGACAGTTATGAATTTTTACAATTTTCGTTGAGGGAAATGTATGCCGCTTCTGCCACGTATAACGTGTGTGAGCCGTCAGTGTATGCTTGAACGGCTTTTGTTTCAGAAAAAGAATCACTTCTTGTGACAATAAAATTGTAGTTATACTAAATTTATATTTTTTAACCGGGGTAGTGAGCCCACGGACTGCATGGATATAGAATGTCAGCCGGTTTGGTCGTTTTACACCATAGTGAGTTACGTTCCGTAGTATGAACAGGAAAACTTCTACAGATGGTCTAGTCGTAAGGGAGGTGTGTTAGCAAGAATTAGTAGGCACGACGTACGTGAGGTGTAAAATTCACCTGTTAAAGAGATTATTGGGTTTCGCTGAACCAATAAAACTTGCGCCCTATTGAATTTCGAAGGAAACATAGGCCACCATACTGCAAATGCGTATGTGAGAGACGACAGGATGACGTGGTAATGGAGTTGTCGAATGTGTGTACTGTCTAGCGAACGGTGCGATTTAACAAATGTGAGAAGGCAAGATGTAGACACTTCAGCTTTTTGTTTTATGTATTCATTGTGAGCACGAAAATTCAAAGAGGGGTCGAATAATATGCCTAGATTTCGAATTTCTTTACCGTGTTTGAGGAAAACGCCATCCATTAGTATAGATGGGTAGCGTGTTGATGTGCCTGTTGTTAAAGAACACGAAGAAGGACTTCTATGCGCTTACCGTAACTTTTTGTCCACGTGCCCACCTGGATATTAAAGTCTGGACATGCACAGACTTTGCCTGTAACCTGAGTGTGGGCGTATCTACGATGCCAATCATGGTATAGTCTGCCTGCATCTGCACGCCGGGTGGCATGGGAAGATCAAGAAGCCGTGTATTGCTATGTTCCACAGTAATGGGCTCATACAAGATCCCCGTGGGCTGCCAACGGTTGGGTGAGCTGTGTCTTGTGCGACGTTAGTTGAAAAACTGATAGTGCGGTTAGAGAAAAAAAGATTTAGGTAGGAAGTACAAGTGTTGTGGACATCTGTGCTTACGTAGGAAATTAAAGACTGCAAGATGCCAAATGCTATCGAATGCTACGACAAAATCAAGAGATAAGAGTAACGTAGGAAGTTCGGATGCCTTGTACGCTGCACGGTGACGTGTCCGCAAAGATGCCGCTAACGAAACGCTTCTTTTTAAATGCGAATTTCTTAGTCGCATTATGTCACTCGTCGTCAGCGTCCGCACCCCTACTGCGCATGCTCGGCTTGTATGCTCTCCCCTTCATTCTCTCCCCTTTCATCATCCCTCTCTCCCCTCTTTTGATTGACGAGTAGATGAGATGGAAGTAACAGATGACAACAGTGCCTTTAACTAGTACTGGGACACAAGCCAACATAATCGTCCCACCACTCATTCAAGGCAACGTTACCCCACCCTCACCGTCTTCAGCGTCAACAACAGCAGGCAACGCAGAAGCAACGCAGAAAGGGTGCTTTTGTAGCTTCAGCTGTGACTGTGCTGCGCCTTCCGCATAGGCCTGGTGTTTTTTACCAAATATAAAAGACAAGATCCACCAACACAAGTTATGCAACCTAATTATATCCCAACATAAAAATCTCACAGTAAAATGAATCGGTTGACGTATCTAAAGAAATCTCTTTCCGGTAAGTTACAACAAGTTGGCCCAACTGTGTGAAACGTCTATCGTCTATAAAAACAAAATATATGCATGAATATTCATTGGCGCCTGTTATCACTCGTATTACTGATTCACAAATACTTTTTCGTCAGGACTATTGCCAATTGGGACCTCTTACCAATAAGTGTTTTTCAATCCGAGGATATTAAAAACAACTTGAAGCTTTTTTTTTCTCTAGTTATTTTTGAACCACCCGTTGAAAGCACCCTGGAGCTACATGCAAACTGCACAAAAACAGAACATGCGTGAGCGGCACTTCCATTGCACTGCCGGTTCCACGCCCCTGTAGAAGTTCAAGGCTGAGGCTGGCCCGCAAGCTTTTCAGGGAAGAGACGGAGACCGACAGAAAGCATGTTTACTGATCATAACCCGGACCGCAACTGCCCGCTGTCAGCGGATGCCGCGTGCCCCCGAGTGCACCCGCGATCGTCATCGCCCTGTTCTCGCTGTAATCGGCAGGCTCGCAGCCGCTGCGCCCATAACGCATTGTATTAATTACCACTCAAAGACAAGAAAGTGCTGGCTCAGCCAAGTGGTGAACACGCTCACCTTCGGTTGCTGGGTTTCAACCTGGCCTGGCGAAGACTTGTTTCCCTTCGAATTTCTTTTTTCTAATTACCTCGTTGTCGCATGCATCAGAGTTATTGCAATCCACACCGGAGCTGTCTGCGATTGTGTTTTAACAGTTATGCAAAAGATGAAGATTGCGAAAATAAAAAAGAAGACAAACAAAGCAAGTTTTGGTCTCGAGAAGAAGGTGTGGCACATCTGAGACATTGGTGGTGGCTAGGTAACGTGAGGTACTCTGGAGGATTTTTTTTTTGTTCTCACTAAGAACTAAGAATAACGAGAAACAGGAACGGCCGTCCAGCTGCACTCTTCGTGCAGTCTGGCACCACTAGAGCGAAGCTGTCGTAATTTTTCTCTTATGTTTCATTTTGAACGTATAATGAGCAACATACTTATCTCTTCTGAAGCATCACGCACCCACCAACACGCACAGAGCTACGAACTTCTTCCAAAAGCAAACTATATTACTCCTGCACACTATTTCTCTTCGCCGCTTGTTTACTGAAATGTGAAAATTCCATAATTTTATTCGCACCCGACTTTTTTCAGGATTGTCTGGAGGGCTTGTTCGGTGCAGTTTTGTAACCTTCACTAAACTCCACTGTAGCAATGTCGGATGCTGCAGAAATAGAAAGTAACAATCCCGAAATCATTCTGCTGTTCTCTTTCACGCGGATGCTCAGTTATCGTTTCGTCCGTCCTGTGTGAGCTACATCACCGTGAACTCCATTTAAAGCCGGCCGTTCTTTTATTTTGGCAATACTAGCGTACCTTGCAGAAAGTGCTTTTTCGTATGTGCGGTTGCATACATAGTGAAACAAGTTTACCTTCTTAATAACTTAAAGCAGTGCAAGCAAAAAAATTAAAGAAAAACCGCGATGACAAGATTAAAGAATTAACGCAATGATAAGTTGCTGCTAACGCGTACCTGTCACGTAAAGGTGACACAAACTTTCTATTTTTGTACTGTACAGCATAACGGCGGCGTTGCCACAGTAGGTAAATCGACCAGTCTATATGGCAGCAAAAGAACGACCAAAGAACGACTGGAAATTCATTCCCATGCTTGTTCAACATATCAACATTTCTTACTCCACCGCCCCATTCACCACTACTAGCACTTGAATAAATCTAGTGAATGAATGCGGAGTTGACGCTATATTGTGACGAATCCAAGTTACGGTGGGAGATCACTCGAAAGAAATAGATGTTTCGGGATATGTACCAGCAGAAGGTGTACATAAAGCGGGAGACACGTGGTGTGAATTCGGATGCAGTTTGCCGTGCGGCTGTTCGTCCAACAGCCGCATCCGACAGGCGTCCAACAGCATGCGGCGACGATTCGCGCGCCGTGCGTGCATCCAACCTGCTGAATGTAGCCGCGCAGCAGCCGTGCCAGTCTGGCGGCCGCAGACAATGGCAGCGCGGGAGCGTGACAAGGGGTGCCACTGGTGGGCACCGTCGCAAGTTTCTGCATCGCCGCTCCGATCGCCCTTGTATTTTTGGATATCGCTGCTACCTGTGGCATCAAAAAGTTCGGATAAACTACTTTTGACGTGAAATAACGCATGATTGAATAAAGTGATGCTTGAAGTGTGCTATTTCTGCAAGGCAACGCCTGTTTCCGAACCAGCGACGAGATGTCGAGCCGTGATGGAAGTCCATTTCGCAGGTAAACAAACAGTGGTACCGGCGGTCTCGGCGAACCAGCCCGCTTCGTTCCCACCTTTGCTTTTCACATCGAGGCCATAGAATAAACCAGTTGCACGTGTAAAAGCGCCATATAAGTGTACGAGTTTTTATCGTGTTGGTAAAACTGATTGATTTGTGGGGTTTAACGTCCCAAAACCACTATTTGATTATGAGAGACGCCGTAGTGGAGGGCTCCGGAAATTTTGACCACCTGGGGTTCTTTAACGTGCACCCAAATCTGAGTACACGGGCCTACAACATTTCCGCCTCCATCGGAAATGCAGCCGCCACAGCCGGGATTTGATCCCGCGACCTGCGGGTCAGCAGCCGAGTACCTTAGCCACTAGACCACCGTGGCGGGGCGTGTTGGTAAAACTAAGCGCTCGACAATGAGCTCACGTTGGACAGAGAGCAGCGCTGCGAGAACGTCGGCCTTCCTAGGCCTACGCTCGCAGTCGATAATGAATGTGGGCTGTGTCGATGTTTGTCGCTTGCGAAGGCGTAGCTTTGTTGGCGATGTTATTAGACAACAAGGCATGGCTGCCTGAGCTTCTTTATTTTGCGCTTAATAAAGAGGACATGGTGTCTTCCGAGCGGGCAACCTGAGGGAGCCGTATGTGGCCGGAGCCTGAGAGCTGATGGCTGTTCGCCCCTTGTGTCGTGAACCGTCGTGCTCGGCGTGTGGCGTCGCGCGCCGCGTCGAATGGCAAACCGCACCATGTGTCTCCCGCTTAAGCTGACACCTCGACAATGGCAATGGTAGATGACCCTGGCTGTGCAATAACTATAGAATGTTGCATATTATAATGTATAATGCATCTTCAGCTGTGCCTTTTAATATGTAAGCCACTTTTTCGGTTTTTTTTCAAGCCATTGTCTGTTTTGCGGCAAAGGGCAATCACGTCCTCTATGAAAATCAGATGACGTTCGCGCCCGAGATGCCAACTTCTTCTTGAGCGCTGCCTTTCTCCACAGACTGGCCAAATAGAACGTGAATCTTTCCGTCCCAGCTTCCAATTCCTTCTTCGTGGCTTTAGAACCACACGTTTTGTCGTTCTTTTCAAGTAGAACATGATGTTGACAAACATAAAGAGTTTTACGCCAGCGGCAATTCTCACTAGTAGGTTCGTACAACGGCAGCCATTCTTCAACGTCGACATTATCCGTCCCACAGAACGTGCCAAAATCTTTTACCCGAGGAAGGACAACAGTTGTTGCTGTGGTAACCTCGGCGGGAGTGGGCCCCTGGTTTGCCCTGACGGAAAAAAAAATTGGCCCGAATCTGCATGTTACACTGCAAATGTCGTCGAAAGACAATAGCCTTGCGTCTGGAGAGAGTGAAGAAAACGTTTATTTGATGTCCTGTGCAAGAAAATCGGTGAATGGTATTCTGGGGGCACTGCGTTAGAGTGCCTGGAGCGTGTAGCGGAAGCGAACTAGCCCATCAAGGCACGTTAGACACGAGCGCCATCTGGCAGTTATCTTCGAAAGCGAAGGCGGAGAAAGTTGCGCGCCAATCTCGGAGGTGATAAGGAGCAGAACGCAAAGTGACGGACAGGTGCCACTACCGTGTCATCGTAGCAAAGCGTTGGAAACGCTTACCTTTTTGAGCATCACGTTGCACTGTCAGCGCAGCGCAATAAACGCTCCAGTCCTTAGTGTTACTTGCGTGTGCCTCTTTAGTATAAAGGCCGACATACAAAACATAGACGTGTTGTTACGGGGCCTCAGATATGCGCAATATTTGCTTTTCAATCGACGATCGCACAACTATGAACGCTAAACCTTGAGCAATATTGGTGGGTGCTGCGGATGGGGTTGACCGTTTAGTGCCGTTTGAGGTATCGTTAAGGGCAGACAAACAAACAAATGTGCAGACAGACAGACAGACAGACAGACCAAAATGTTTTTGTTGAAGGTCCCCAAGAAGGACTATCATCTTCAAAGACCAAACGTCAGCCACTGCGGAGTCCATTATAACATGTTGTACCCGGCACCTCCACCAGATGTCACGGGGGTGAATGAAAGAAATATATTTACAAAATATACAGGAAGAGAGAGACAGGGGGTGGGGGGAGGTTCAGGAAAAGAAAATATGAAGGGAATCAGAGGAAGCTAGCTGCAGTCAAGGTGGCGGGACGATAACAACACGAGCGCGATTGCATTCGTCGTCCTTTTCGTCATCTGTCTGATGGTTTCTCGTTCCCGATGTCCTGCAACAATACGTTGGGCACGCCGACATGCACCTTCTGCTGATTCTCGGCAAGCAGGCCCATGAGGGACGTGTTGTTACGAGAGATTGCGAGTTATCTCATATACAGCGAAAATTTGTCCTGGCTTTTTGACAGCTAAAATGCTTTTCTTTGTGAGATATCCGTTCCAGTTTCCTTGTGACTTCGTGCCACAAACGGGGGATTGTCTACATCTTCTTTCTCAACCTTTCCGCCACCTTAAGGGTATCCGCAGAACTTCTTTGTACTATTAGTGTTGCATTAAAGCAATAAAACAGTCAGTTGTTCGTCAGCGCTTCCCTTGAGTGGTTCTTCGTTCATCTCGTCTGTTTGGCGCGGTTCTTACCCTTTGCGAAGCTATATGACAAGTTAGACACCCGGCTACGCATCCTCGCCAATGCGTATTCAAGCTCCCTAACGCGTTGACGTTATCAAGCCTACATCTCAAAATCTGAAAACAAAAGTGAAGCAGCGTAGTATAAATAATTACAGCTTTAATCACTAATTAGGGTTACAAAATATTTTATAAGAATAATTTAATTGATATTAATGTGAGCCGAGATTGCTGGCCAGTTTCTTGTTTTGTATACTTGCAGGTAAATAAGCGAGCCTCATACGATTTTCTTTCACGTTGGAACTTATACATTTTCACTGAAGCCACCATGGGCGCCACCATAGTCCTTTCTGGGCTGTTGTTACTACGCCTGACCACAGAAAAATGCACTGTCGAGGCCACTCTCGTGCAAGAGACCAGAAATGAGGAAATCCCCCTTTCCGTAAAAAAGGTCCACCGCGCAAAAAACAAAAAAAACAGGGAATCGCAATTTTTAATACGTTACTGTTGCTCGTTTTGTGAAGCATGACGTGAATTTTTATTTCGAGATCAGACCAGATATATCCGTGATCACTTTGGTTTTTATTATAAACACAAGCAGCCCCTACGAACTTCCTCATTCACCAATCCGCCCGCGTGCCAGACTTCTTCAGCGCCAAATAAATAGAAACAATAACCAATGTTTTCTCTGACGGGAAGTATGTCTTGCTGTCTCGTCCGGCGTTTTTGTTTTGTTTTGTTTTCGTATTCCACGCACTGAATACTATCTGACGCTTACTCCTCATCGTTTTGGAAACTTCTAATACTCCTATATTTGCTAAGCTTTTGATCGACATCGCGAGCTTAAGCTTCTTACGGTTATAAACGAGGTTCCACGCACGCCAAGAAAGATTCGATAAGGAGCTCAAATTGCTTCCTAATCAGCCTCTTCTTAGAGCCAAACGCGTTTTTATAAAAGCTCTTAACCGCTCCCTCCGTCTTTCTGTACCAGCAGTGCGATCAATAACCCTCTTCGCACTTGATTGCATCGTCCAAAGCAGTTTTGCACTTTAAAGAGCAAGCCGCCCGCTACGTTATGCCGACAAAAATTGAGGCAGCCGTACCTCAATCATATTTTTAAAAAATTGCTTTAATCATTCGCGTGAAACTCCCTTCAATTTATTTAAAAACGACATATTCAGATTCTTATAGGCATGCAAGCGTTAAATTATACTTGTTCAACATAAACGCTTGTTATTGCTGTTCACGAATATTTTTAGCCACTCTTTTGTTTCCGAATAAACCGAGCTAAATTAGACATTAATTGCACATGCAGCACCAAGTAGTTTCATCTTTGAACAAGACAGTGAAAAAATTGGCAGATCCCACGTACAGTGGGAATCGATGATGTGCGAAGCACGAATGAGGACGGTTGATATCTCACTTGAAAATCAGCACAACGTTACAAGGCGGACTTAAACAATCTCGTGAGTGACGTCCATGTCTTAACTATATTGTTTGTACGTGTCATTTACCTTCGTCGTTCGTTCGCATCACGTGATACCCAATTTGGTATATGTGAAGCTAGCAAAGCGAACATGAGCGCGATATGAGCGTAGCATATAGTCATGTTGTTACATGACATGCATGTCATGATTATCATGTTTCGAAGTGTCATTTTATTTTGCCGTTCATACACGTCACATAATACCAAATTTGGTATTCGTAAAGCTCTAACGAAACGGCCACGAGCGCATCACGACCATGGTATGTTGTCATGTTCTTACATCAAACGCATGTCAATATTATCATAATTGCATCAGTCGTATACCTTCTTCATCCATTGACGTCACGTAACACCCAATTTGCTATACGTGAAGCTAGCGAAACGACCGCGAGCGCATCACGAGCGCGGCATGTAGTCATGTCACGCATATAATGATTATAACGTTCGGACGTGTCATTTACATTTGTCATCCGTTCGAGTCACGTAACACCAAGTTTGCAATATCAAGGCTAGCAGAACGGACGCGAGCGCGTCATAGCGTGGCATGTAGTCATGTTTGCACCAATTACATGCATTCGTCATCCATTCCCGTCCTGTAATACCAAATTTTGTATATGGGAAGCTAGCGAAACGGCTGCGAGCTCATAATGAGCGTAGCATGTAGTCATATTGTTTCATGACTCGAATACAATCGTTATCATGTTTGCACCAGTCACATACTTCTGTCATCAATTCAAGTCACGTAATACCAAAATCGGTATATGTGAAGCTAGCGAAACGACCGCGAGCACACCATGAGCGTGGCGTGAAGTCATAACTTATGACTTATATATAATGCATGTCATAAATTTCACGTTGTGGTCTGTCATTTGTGTTTGCCATGCAGTCAAGTCATACAATACTAGGCTTGCAACATGTCAAGTGAACGAAATCGCCGCAAGAGCAGCAAGACCATGAAGTGTAAGCAGCAATTATGACATTCACGACATACATATCATGATATCCATTTTGTGACTAGTGAATTGTGCTCGTCATACAGTCATATAATGCCATACCCAATTTGGTATCGATACCAGGAACGAAATAGGCAGGAGAGCTAAAAGTCGTAGGCGGATAGATAGATAGATAGATAGATAGATAGATACATAGATAGATAGATAGATAGATAGATAGATAGATAGATAGATAGATAGATAGATAGATAGATAGATAGATAGATAGATAGATAGATAGATAGATAGATAGATAGATAGATAGATAGATAGATAGATAGATAGATAGATAGATAGATAGATAGATAGATAGATAGATAGATAGATAGATAGATAGATAGATAGATAGATGGATAGATAGATAGAAATGCCAAAGTCACCAAAGTTCGCTAAGAAATGCATCGCATTTAAAGGCCTAAGGCAGCTGCGCACATATGTCGGGCCAAGTGTGGAGGATGTCTTCATTGTGTCTCTCCAATTTTCTCTCGCTTTTTCATTTTTTCTGCGTTCTTTCTTTCTTTTTGTCTTTCAATTTCTATTATTCTTCCTACTTTGTTTTCTGTCTCTTTCTAGCTTGATGCCTCTGTTGCATTTCTACGCGTGATTTTGCCTGCACAACGCCAAGCGACGACGACGCTCAAAGCCTGCAACAGGCCCTCAAGCGTTGCGCATTTAAAATAAACTGCAAAGTGAGCGCACTGCTTCAGTGGGAAACAACTGCTTCCCTAAATTTATGCACGACGTGTGCACGCACTGCGTAGCTGTGTAGAGCAGAGTTGTGGAAGAACAGCGCGAAGCGTCATTTGGAAATCAAACACAGATATGGCCTACCTTCCTCTATCAATCGTCTCCATAATCTGCGCAAAATATTGCACTAGTGGAAAACAAAATCTCCTTATTGGTGAAAGAATCAGTGGAGTAAGCGTGGACATTCATCGGCGCAGGCAAAATATAGAGAACAGGACTATGTTTATCGATAAGAGACAGTTGCCTTTTAATCACTCAGTATGCGGGGAGAGAAGATTCGTGTGCAGGAATAAGGCGCAGCGAAGGTCGTGTTATCGATGTGCCTCGGTTCGAAATAAAATATGGGAGCACACTACCAGGCAGCTTCTACTTCTGGGAATGAATAGAATAACTGCTTTAAGTGATGAAAAATGGCGTAAGTCCGACGTAAGAGGCAAGAAATCAGAGCCTCACTTTATTGAAAAGGTTTCAAGTGCGCAAAGATTTTCTTTTCGTTGCGACTCTTCAGGCAAATCATGCGGCGATGTTATAATGCTTGATTTTGCGCAACTAGTCACCCTTGTAACGTCCACGTGTGTAGGAGCTAAAATATTTTTCGAAAATCACGTTTTGTATTATTTAGTGATGTCACCACAGAATAACGTACCCCATGTGAACTAGCAATGTGCAGTCGGACGGAGTTCATTTTTTAATTTATATACGGTTCAGCCGCTTTAGTTCATCAACCTACAGAAGACTAATGCGGGGTCACACTTCGGTTCTTCCTATTTATAACTAAGTCGTCACCGGATGACATAATGTATCTTATTCGAAACGAGCAACCATAAAAACAAATTTTATCTAAAGTAAGACTAGCACACTTCGATTGATGAATGATAATATGCATAATGAAAGTGCTCAGCAGTTCCTTGCGTTGGTCGAACAACAGACAAAAAAAAAGCGAAAGCGTCAAAAGTTTCAACAGTTCTCCATCTCTTGAGCACACACTGAGATTAAAAAAACATTTCCTCCAAAAGATCTAGCCTGTTATTTATTATTTTTTCCAAGAAAATTTGAGAGCTCTGTAAAGACGTCTAATACACTGCCATGAAACCACTTCAACCTACACAAAGGTATAAATAAATAAACGCTAGCGTGTTAACGCTGTCATAACCGTTTGTTGACATACCAGCGCACGTAAAAGTTATATCCCACCCCATTGATGTACCCACTTTGTAGTGACAAACTTTAACTGTGTGTAGTGCACTAAAAAGTTGACTAGACGCGCGATACCATTCGAAGCCCGTCTCTAGAACTTGGAGCTTACTGACGGTTCTATAGCGTACTGCTGCAGTAACATTCTACATCGACGTGCGAAGCAAGAGCTATTTTTGTATCGAAGATAGAGCGGGAAAATGCGCTTATTTAAGTGCGTAGACGCTTGTCAACGACCAAATTAAAAAAAATTATTCCAAAGTGTCTTCTTCATTGACAAGAGAACTTGATGCGAGACCATCGCCACAACAATGATTGCCCTTTTAATTTGTGGCTATATGGCTACTTTTTTATTAACTGCATGCTAGGTATGGGAGAACATGCGATAATATTCTTCACGGTGCTGCTCATACATGACAAGTATATGCGAACACAACGGCTACTTTTCTCAGATAGTAAGGGAACTGAGAGTGGTTGTGAAGGGCGAATCTCCTAAGAGTCGAGTATGCCCGGCATAGCACGGCCCCTACTGTGCGCCCACCCGAACTTTGGTGAAATAGGGAAGCATATGCCACTTTGCCATTCGTCATTCGAGGGCCGCTACACATTTGTAAATCATTATGTGCCCTTTGCGATGTGGCTGATCACGATGAAGAATGAGCGTGTTCCAGCCATTCTCTTTGTGCGTGGGTGTGTTTTACCCCACTCTTTCTGCCATACATTAAAATAAACGGGAACGTGCCCTCACCAGCGAAGGGCAACGTCTACGCAGACAACAAGCTACCCTAGAGGCGAGAGCACAGTAAGCAGCGATTATAATCCCTCCACGTCTCCCGTTCACGAGCATCAGGCGTTTAACGAACGGCAACGAGCAGTAGGAAATTAAAGGTCGAGTCGTCAACATCCCGATAGACGTTTGGAAAACGGTATACAATGCTTTCCAAGAAACACACCCGACGATGCAGAAGTCACCGTGAACACTGAGCGAAAGCTGATAAGCAATTCTCTTACAAGTTTGGCATATAGTCACGAAACGAAACATTTACGTGGGATTGAAGTACCTATAGAGGGCTAAGCGTACCTAAATATAATGAAAACGTGCATAGACCTCGTGTTTGCTAGCTTCAGGCTAGATCCCATCAAGGAACCATTGCCTCTACATTTCATGGATTTCAAAGTAATAATAATGAAGGCAAAAGGGAATGCAGAACTCGGCAAAACATACAATTTTTGACCAATAAGATATTTTATCATAGTGTATACACATATGTCAGTGGGCACGTGGTTTAACTCCCATCGCCCACTCGTCATTACTCACTTCATGGAGATGCGTGTGTCATTTTCTACCATTATCCCGATGGTTGTTATTCTGTCAATTGGTTTAGTGTGACGAAACACTGCGTTCACACTCAGCCATGTTTTTTTTTTACTGTTGCGAAAAACTGACTACAATATTTGTGAACATGTTTGCCTACATTACGACGCTGCAAGCGCTACCTCTACGATGAGAGCCCCGCGTCCCGACCTTACTTTCGGTTTCTATTTTTCTTTGCCGATGTGGTTCTTGCAATTATCTAAGGTAAGCCACCGAAGGGCAAGCGTATGCACTTGTGTCTTTGAATAAGACGAAACACAATGATATATGTCACAAAGCACTTAAGAGCAACGTGACAGTCGCTCAGTAGAACAATATTGCCTGCGGTGTCCAACAGGCCCCGCCGCGGTGGTCTAGTGGCTAAGGTACTCGGCTGCTGACCTGCAGGTCGCGGGATCAAAACTCGGCTGCGGCGGCTGCATTTTTGATGGAGGCGAAAATGCTGTAGGCTCGTGCGCTCAGATTTGGGTGCACGTTAAAGAACCCCATGCAGGTGGTCTAAATTTCCGGAGCCCTCCACTACGGCGTCTCTCATTATCATATGATGGTTTTGGGACGTTAAACCCTAGTTATCAATGAATTAATATGGTGTCCAACAGGACAGTTGCTCATAACTAAAGGGATGCTTCACCAGATTAACCGTCGTTTGAGTGGATGTTTCAATTAGGAATGGTTGTTGCCTCGAGAAATACAGCCTTTATTTTTCCATCATTGACTCCAACAACATTAACAACAATATTAATCACTCACTTACTCACTCACTCACTCAACCAATCAATCAATCAATTCTTTAATCACTTACGTATTTACGTGCCCCGGAACAACCATGAGGTCTTAATGCAGGTGCATAACGAAATGAAAAAATAAAACTAAACACTACACTAAAGGCAGTCTCCAAAAAATGAATAAAAGAAAAAGACTGAAAACGTATGGACAAACAGAAATCATCGCAAAATGGCAAGAATAAAAAAGACCCCATAAACTGAATTGAGAGTGAAAAAAAAGAGGAATGTGCACAACTATGTAGAAGCCTTCCTGAAAGCTGTGGAAGAGTAGAATATGTACATTGTGAAATACTACGTCAAGTCAGTGCAAAATTGAGATAAAAACAATGACAGTAGACTGTGAAAGAGATCGAAATCATTGAATTTAATATTATAAATAATTTGTATTCTGTGAAGAGTGGAGTGTCGAAAGAAGTTGATCGGTACGCGAAATGATCGATTCTCCCTGGTTAACTTACGCGGAATCCAAAAAATTAACACGACTGAGAAGCGCAGGACATTATACTGTGAACTACTGTCTCTAAAGAAACATCAGGTCAGCGCAATTTTATCAGCAGTGAAGGGATGGCAATGATAATATTCTGGCAGTGTTAAAACGAGATCTAGAGGCATTTCTAGCGAATGTATGGTTGTAAATAATAATAATAATAATAATAATAATAATAATAATAATAATAATAATAATAATAATAATAATAATAATAATAATAATAATAATAATAATAATAATAATAATAATAATAATAATAATAATAATAATAATAATATTAATAATAATAATAATAATAATAACTTTAGACACTCCGACATCACTCCTGTTCGTCCTGACCAATTCCACCCATCACATAATGTACGATTATCTTTATATGCCAAAACAGCGAGCTACAGGGGTCATTTTAACCCATCGTCGAGATTTTCTTTCTACAGAGTTGACTACTCGGGTTTTTATTATTACTTTTCAGCAGTTGATTCTAGGATTCTAGGACTCAGATTGTACAACAGCACAAGACAATTAGCACATCTAGTGCTCTGTCGCTGGATGAAAAGCTAATCTGCTCATGCATTAGGGGATTAAAACCATTCTTATCGCGTGGCCCAGATGGCATCCCTGCCGCCACATTAAAGGCTTATAGTAGTATACTTTCCCAGGGCTGACTACTATAATAATTAACTCTTTGATGACTTCCACAATTCCCCAGCGTGTGGAAAACTGCGCGTGCTTTTACAGTATTTAAATCTGGCTGCAAAGCTGACGTTTCTAATTATCGCCCTATTTCTGTATACTGTGTCCCACATTGAAGACCATTAAGCTGGCTCTTCGCAACATATTTTAGGTCAGCGTGAAAAATTTATTGATTCGTAATGAACACGGGTGTCTCCCTGACCGGGCAACTATCACAAATCTTGCTAGTTTCGTGGCCCAAATCACCCCACTTAGTTCTCAGAAAGGAAAGGTTGACGTAGTCTACTGTGAACCGAGCAAGACTTTTGACGTATTCAGCCACTCCCTATTTTTGGTTAAACATATAAACTGTAATGTCTATTCATCTGCTGTGAATTTCTTGCACAACTATCTGCCTAATATATTATATTATGTTGTCGTAAATGGGCAAACGTCTTGATTGTACAAAGTTACTAGTGGGATTACCCTATGGTCGGTATTAAGCTCACCCTTATTTTTAATTTGTGTTAACGATGTTTTTTTTGCAATTCATTAGGCTTATTTTCTCTTGTATGCAGATGACGTCAAAATCTTTCCCTGACCACTTCATAGACACAGTTGATGAGTACTCGGCTCTTATTGAGGAAACCAACCTTAGCGTAGATACAATGAATGATAATCTGACGAGTATCATTACGGAGTGTGCAGTGGAAGTTGGAGGCACGGTAGTTAGACAGGACGCTGGCAAGCTTTCCCAGGAAACGAAGACTCTCATTAAGAAGCGTCAAAGCATGAAAGTCTCAAGTACAAGAGACAAAATAGAACTGCCAGAGCTTTCGAAGCTGATTAATAAGCCTAAGGTATCCAATGTAAACGGGTATAAAATGGAGAGAATTGAACACGCTCTGAAAGACGGAACAAGCGTCAAAACAGTGAAGAAGAAACTTGGGATAGACAAAAATCAGATGTATGCACTAAGGGACAAGGCCAAATAACTACCAATATGGATAGGATAGTTAAAATAGCGGAGGAGTTTTACAGAGATCTGTACAGTAGCCGGGACAACCACGGTCTTAATACTATAAGAACTAGTAGTAACCCAGATGACACAGTAATGATAGAACAAGTCCGAAAATCCTTCGGGAGCATGCAGAGGCAAAGCTGCTGGTGAGGATCAGGTAACATCAGATCTGCTGAAAAATGAAGGACAGATTGTGTTAGAAAAAGTAGCCCTTTGTTTACGAGGTATCTCCAGACGGGAAGAATACTAGAGTCTTGGAAGAGCGCTAACATCATCTTAATACATGAGAAAGGAGATGACAAGGACCTAAAGAATTACAGGCCGATCAGCTTGCTCTGTATAGTATACAAGCTATTTACAAAGATAACTGCTAACAGAGTAAAGAAAACATTAGAATTCAATCAACCAAAGGAACAAGCAGGATTTCGAATATGCTACTCAACAATCGACCACATTCATACTATCAATCAGGTAATAGAGAAATGGTCAGATTATAACCAACCACTATACATAGCCTTCATAGATTACGAGAAGGCGTTTGATTCAGTAGAAATATCAGCAGTCATGCAGACACTGTGGAATCAGGCCGTTGATGAAGCATATATAAACATGCTGGAAAAAATCTACAGGGAATCAACTGCTACCACAGTGCGTCATAAAGAAAGCAACAGAATATCAATTAAAAAAGGTGTCAGGCAGGGGGATACAATCTCCCCAATGCTATTTACCGCGTGATTACAGGAGGTTTTCAGAGGCCCAGAATGGGAAGAGCTAGGGATAAGAGTTTATAAAGAGTACCTTAGTAACCTGCGCTTCGCCGATGACATTGCATTGCTGAGTAACTCGGGGGACGAATTGCTACTTATGATTACGGAGTTAGACGAGGAGAGCAGAAAGGTGGGTCCTAAAGTTAATCTGCAGAAAACGAAAGTAATGTACAACAACCTCGGAAGAGACCAGCGCTTCGAGATAGGTAATAGTCCACTTCAGGTTGTAAAAGACTATGTCTACTTAGGGTAGGTAATAACTGGGGAGCCGAAGCACGAGATCGAAGTAACTAGAAGAATAAGAATGGGGTGGAGCACATTTGGCAAGCACTCTCAACTTATGACAGGTAGATTGCCACTATCCCTCAAGAGGACAGTATATAACAGCTGTATTTAGCCGGTACTTAGCAACAGAGCAGAATCCTGGAAATTCACAAAGAGGGTTCAGCTTAAATTGAGGACGACGCAGTGAGCAGTAGAAAGAAAAATGGTAGGTGTAACCTTAACAGACAAGAAGAGAGTAGAGTGGATGAGGGAACAAACGGCGGTTAATGGGGGTTAGGAAACAAACGGGGGTTAATAGACGGTGGATATCATAGTTGAAATCCAGATGAGGAAATGGACATGGGCCGGGCATGTAGCGCGTAGACAGGATAACCACTGGTCATTAAATGTAACTAACTGGATTTTCAGAGAAGGCAAGCGGGTTAGGGGGATACCTAAGGTTAGGTGGGCAGATGAGATTAAGAAGTGTGTGGGTATAAATTGGCAGCAGCAAGCACAGGACCGAGGTAACTGGCGGAACATGGGAGAGGCCTTTGTCTCCTGCAGTGGACGTAGTCAGGCTGATGATATATATATATATATATATATATATATATATATATATATATATATATATATATATATATATATATATATATATATCCAGTGTTTTGTATGCGTTGAGGAACTACGGAAGAACGTGTGACATTGTAAATGTTTTTACTTCAAACGTTTCGGCAGGAGGGCCTGCCTTCGTCAGGGGATGCCTGATGAAGGCAGATCCTCTTGCTGAAACTTTGGTAGTAATACACATTTTCACACGTTCGTTCCTCGCCCCTAAACGCAATATATGATGAACTAATACAAGACCCGGACGTAAAGCACTATATCAAGCCCGTAGAAACAATCGTTCCAGAAACAACTGACGTTTCGGCCACTGGACTGGCCTTCGTCGGAGTAATGCCCACATATAAGACAACGAATGACGTAGTACAGCACTGTTACTCGCTGACAAAAGGCTGCCGAAAGCGGGTGGGAAAACAGTACACGTGATATGACCAGATAAAAATGTGCGCAGGCGCACTTACACCAAAGTTTGCAGTAAAATAATTAAGCCAAAATAGATGTTTCATCCGCACAAACAATAAAACATAGGTTCAATTGTGAGCCGATTGTCGATCAACTTCAGCGCGTGCGTAACATCTTCTCATGATCTGGCAACAGAAATTAATTGAAACAAGGAACTAATATATCTGCGTGAAAGAGTAACAGCAAAAACAGCGGGGAAGGCAAGAGCCAATAAATGGATAAAAAGGAAAGTTTGCCAGCAATTTCATTCATACCAAAAGTAACAGCTTTACATTTGTAAATTTGACATGGTTCTCGAAGATCTGTTTCGTGGTTGAAACGGAAACCAGATTGAAGGATTGTAGCAGTAATATTATCAAATGAGTGGCCCTGGATTCGCATGCGTTTTGATGTCGGAAGGTTAGGAATACCGGCAGCACGACACTTGTGGTTTCTCAATCGGTATCTGAAAGGCCTTTTGGTTTTTTGATATACAGTAATTTGCAGACGGAACATTCGAGCAAATAGATGCAGTTGTGTCACACGTGACACTACCTTTAATCTTATAGAAGAAATCGAAACCAGTCCTTTCATCTATGTGTAAGGTCGTCATATGCGTGCAAAGTTTGCATCGTGACTTTTTACAAAGTCGACAACCTATATTACTAGGAAGCCTTGGTTTCGATGAAGTTGGGATGTCGTGCAGATTACGAGACCATCTCAAGACCTCCCCACGGGGCACTGGAAAGAATACTTTAGTATTAGCGCTCTGCCCAATTAAATTGAAATACTTTTTAAGAAGTGAACAAGCGTTTGGCACGCATTCTGAGTGTGTTAGGACCAGATTACTTTGCGCCTGAAGTGATGATTGCTTTTTAGCGCAGACGAAATGCCTGTGATTATGTGCATCGGCTCTGTTGAGCACCCTTAGTTCACTACTATGTGGCATGGTTATTCCTGCCGGGTCAAAGCTTCGTGGAGCTATTCAGTTTTTATAAAAGTCTTTCTGTTCTGAGAAAATTCTTTTAAAGCGGAGCGCCTCAGTTAGATATGCTAGTTTTCCAATGTTTTATATGCGAAGAGAAGATAACGGTGCCTGTAGATGAGTTTCCTGTAAAGCTTAGTAGTTAGCTTGTTGTGAGACATGAAAACAGTGACGTCAAGAAAGTTGATGGTAGAAGGAAAGTGTTCGTGAGAAAACGGAATAGATTGGTGAACCGTGTTGAAATCAGCTATAAAGGATAAATGTTCTCTTTCAACATGGATCCCGATAAGAAAATGTCATCTATAAATTTCTTATAATAAGGAGGCTATAACGCCATATTTTAAGGAAGTCATTTTCCAGAACAGACATGAAAGTTCTAGCGTATTTAGCGGCAATGCGAGTGCCCGTTGATCTTCCGCTTACTTGAAGATAACTAGACCTATCAAACTCAAAATTGCTAAACTGTAAGATTAATATAGATATATAGTGTTGATGTCTACTTTTATGCGCCTACCTGCAGAAAGCAACTAAAACACACAGAGAACATCAAGTCGTTGCAAAATCATTCGAGAGTTCCTTTGTGACCACACGATTTACGATTGCACCCCACCTTTCATTATAGCAAGCCCGAACATTTAGGACACGCTAGATTTCCTCCTTTCAAATAGTGATGATACACACTATTTTTTTTTCGTTTTGTCCTACCCAAGAAGTGCCTGAAGACGTAGATGTTTTTTATCGTGATTGTACATTTGATAAAATTGAAGGAATAAATGAAATCAGACACGCAAGTCATTACAACTGCATTGACAAAACAAATATTCGAAATAGGAAAAAAACGTAAAAAAGCGTTGAAAGTTTTAACTGAACTGTGATGCTGCACCATATCAATACTTACCATACACTCCACACTGTAAGTGCAGTGTTAGCCGCTATTTAGTAAATGCAAGTCCCTGGAGCTCACATCTTTGAAAACCAAGTACGTGTGTAAGATCCATGTGGCTCCATAAAAGAAAAGAAGAAACAAGGAGTGTACACTGCTCATTTGTTCTCCAGAGGCTCATAAGTAAGCCGACATGACCTGAAGCGCCTCGGCTGAACCTATCAGCCTAAACACTTCCCGTCAAGCTCAGAATGCAGGAGAATATATATGCGAACCTTCCTGCCCTCCTACCTTTCACTATTAAATAACTACAAACACAAAAGGAAAACCATCTGCGCTTCATCACAAGCGTTAAACGTGGCCCGTAGCTTTCCTTGCTTCTGCGCGTGAATCTCCTCACACCCTTTATACTTAGCGCCAGCTATTTTCTCACGTTGTGCCTGGAGGGCAGTTGTGCGACCTTTTAGCCTGTGAACGGCAGCTGTAATGTATTCTGAAAGCGACCTGATTTAAGAGCGCCAAGGCATTCGAATCACGCTCTCGTGGGTGGAAGGTCGAAGATGGTTGCCCCGCGATGATCAATACTTTCAGTGTCGGAATTCAAGGGAGCTGACAGTTCATGTAGTCGCAACGAAGGAGAAAAAAAAACATTTTTGAAAAGGTGCGCCGAGAACAAACATGAAATTCTGACTGCGATGGAGCGGGTTTGTGACCAAAATTGTCAGATCAGGACACCATGACAGGGGTCTCCACCTCGATTCCTACTGCTGCTAATTCCGTGCAATAATACTTTTGAATTGTTTTAGTTCTATACTCCACCATTTTGAAAGTGGGAGTGGTTTCTAAAGCATGTTCAATGATTCATCGATATCTGGGGTTTAACGTCCCAAAACCACGATATGATTATGAGAGACGCCGTAGTGCAGGGCTCCGGAAATTTCAACCTCCTGGGGTTCTTTAACGTGCAACCAAATCTGAGCACACGGGCTTGCAACATTTCCTCCGCCATCAGAAATGCAGCCGCCGCAGCCGGGATTCGAACACGTGACCTGCGGGTCAGCAGCTGAGTACCTTAGCCACTAGACCACCGCGGCGGGGCGAAAAAAGCATGTTGCATGGCAGGACGCTATAACGGACAGGTTGCGTGCGGAGCTGCCAAAGCCGCCATCGTTGCTGTGACGGTGTTACACAAAACTGAAATTTTCAGGCGTTTGAGATACACACCTTACGCTATCTGCCCAATATGCATTAGAAACTTGTATTTGCACAAAAAGGCACGATAATGCTGCCTTAGGGTGACTTCTCTGTTTTCCTTTATAAACTCTTTCCCTCTTCCTATTTTGCTCCTTTCTGCGCAGCTGATCATGTTTCACAAATCAGGTGCTTTAGCATGATGGTTGTGAACCGGTAAATATACAATTGCTGCTCAAAGATCCTATAGGTTCACCCTGCGCGTGCGATGTCGTTGCTTCCATTCACTACACAACTCAATGATCACGAGCGAAACAAGCCCGCACATCCATCACCTTGAAGCTCTAGTTTGATAAACAATGCGCCCACTTTACGGTGAGGTGCAGTGCTGCGCGCAAAGTCACCCGGTAATATCACGCGCGAACCTTACAACGCCACTTGATTGTTCTCTCAGATGGCGTCTTTTTCGCCCTCTTTCACGTAACGGCGGCACAAAATCACGTCAGCCTACATGGTCACCAAAGTGGGGGAGAAAGGGGGGGAGCCACTTTGTCAATCAATATCGCGAGCCCCGCGGGACAACGACAGTTATGGCGCGGGGCACTTAAGGCCAGGCGCGGTGGACGGACGACGTGCGAGCAGCTTTTTTGCATGGTGGCCCTGTTCCCTCCACCTCAGTCCCCGACTCGAACGATTCTCCAGCCAGTGGGCTCTGGACGACAACTGACGCCTCTGTGCAGCGATTCACAGTCGGGTCACTTGAAGAGCCGCCTCGGGCGCTGACCAGACTCCTCCTTTTGGCGAGGAAGAGGCCGTGGACGCTACGAGTGCGTGAGAGACATCGAAAAGCGTTGACCTCTTGAGCTGCTTTGTGGCCTGTCTAAGGCTCCGAAGTGGGCGCCCATATCGACTGTGTTCAAGAAACCGACATGGCGATAATAAGTGCCATCATCGTCAGTCGGCTTTGTCCTCTCCAGAGCGTAGGCCCCTCCAGACGATCGCTGTGCGAACTGGCTCTATTTTGTCCCTGCCAACTAGCGAAAAAGCCGCCAATTTAAGCCAAGGCTGGTAAATGTAGCAAAAATTAGCCACGCGTAGCGCAAACAACAGTGGCGTTTTTATAAAAACTGAATGAAGTAGCCCGTTGGCGAAAATATCACTCCAGGAGATGGCGTCACCACTAACCCTTTTAAAACTCACACGCCAAGGATGACACAGCGCCCTTGAAAAAAAGATAGGTCCTCCTATCAAGACGTCGGCTAACCAGTCTGAGGCACTTCCACCGATAACCCTAATTATCCCACTACGTTGCTTCCATCTGCCGGCTCCCATCAACATTTTTATTATTTTGGACAGTTGTTCGACAGTTACTGTTCGATAGCATGGGTACTGAACAACTGTCCAGAACAATACTTGTGATCAGCTTCACTAACAAGCATACATTATTTAGACCAGAATTCGAACTTCGTAATTTACCAGTTAAGAGTGTACTTCTAAGCAATTATGCTACGGCCTACTTTATTGTAAAATTTATTGTAATTTATTGTAAAAGACTAATTTATTGTAAAAATTTATTGTAAAAGACTGGGTGTGCAAATACGGACACAATTCTGCGTTTCTTATGTATGTACGCCCAGCTAATCAAATTAATATTTGCTTCAGCTCTCTTTTAATACCTGCGAATCGTAATCCATCAGTTCAACTGACTGAAAGGGGACCTCAACAACTTAACACCCTCTGAGCCTGCATTCCACTTCGTGCTTCCTCCCTGCCCCATCATCTTACTAGAGCGAAGGTAGTCGTGGTGAGAAGGCTTCGGGCAAGAAGCCTCCTCTATACGTCATCTATACATAGAACTGGCACCAATTCCCGCTGGGTGCTATGCACCCTTACAGTGATGATTGCAGACGCATACCATATCATACGACCATGTCAAAGGTTACGACGGGAACACTCCCATCACCTCCTAAAAGTTGGCATTTGCTACTGTGACACGACAAGCTATGAGTGTTGTATGCATAGCAGATTGCATAAGACATGCATCACTTGATGCACAACACCATCATCATCAGCCTGACTACGTCCACTGCAGGACAAAAGCCTCTCCCATGTTCTGCCAGTTAACCCGGTTCTGTGCTTGCTGCTGCCAATATATACCCACAAACTTCTTAATTTTATCTGCCCACCTAACCTTCTGTCTCCCCCTAACCCGCTTGCCTTCTCTGGGAATCCAGTTAGTTACCGTTAATGACCAGCGGTAATCCTGTCTACGCGCTACATGTCCGGCCTATGTCCATTTCTTCTTCTTGATTTCAGCTATGATATCCTTAACCCCTGTTTGTTCCCTAATCCACTCTGCTCTCTTCTTGTCTCTTAACGTTACACCTACCATTTTTCTTTCCGTTGCTCGCTGCGTCGTCCTCAATTTAAGCTGAACCCTCTTTGTAAGTCTCCAGGTTTCTGCTCCGTAACTAAGTACCGGCAAGATGCAGCTGTTATATACCGTACTCTTGAGGGATAGTGGCAATCTACCTGTCATAATTTGAGAGTGCTTGCCAAATGTGCTCCACCCCACTCTTATTTTTCTAGTTACTTCAATCTCGTGGTTCGGCTCCACG
This sequence comes from Rhipicephalus microplus, assembly GCF_043290135.1. NCBI lineage: Eukaryota > Metazoa > Arthropoda > Arachnida > Ixodida > Ixodidae > Rhipicephalus > Rhipicephalus microplus. The sequence continues at coordinate 12,449,519 of NC_134703.1, read as the reverse complement.
GTTATTACCTGCCCTAAGTAGACATAGTCTTTTACAACTTGAAGTGCACTATTACCTATCTCGAAGCGCTGCTCTTTTCCGAGGTTGTTGTGCATTACTTTCGTTTTCTGCAGAATAATTCTAAGACCCACCTTGCTGCTCTCCTTGTCTAACTTCGTAATCATGAGTTGCAGTTCGTCCCCTGAGTTACTCAGCAATGCAATGTCATCGGCGAAGCGCAGGTTACTAAGGTACTCTCCATTAACTCTTATTATGCCTAACTGTTCCCATTCTAGGTTTCTGAAAACCTCCTGTAAGCTTGCGGTAAATAGCATTGGGGTGATTGTGTCCCCCAGCCTTACATCCTTCTTGATTGGTATTCTGTTGCATTCTTTATGAAGCACTATGGTAGCAGTTGATTCCCTGTAGATTTCTTCCAGGATGTTTATATATACTACATCGACGCCAAGATTCCGCAGTGCCTGCATGACGGCCGATATTTCTACTGAATCAAACACCTTCACATAACCTATGAAGGCTATGTATAGTGGTTGGTTATATTTTGAGCATTTCTCTATTACCTTATTGATAGTATGAATGTGGTCGATTGTTGAGTAGCTTGTTCGAAATCCTGCTTGTTCCTTTGGTTTATTGGATGCTAATGTTTTCTTTACTCTGTTAGCAATTACCTTTGTAAATAGCTTCTATACTACAGAGAGCAAGCTGACCGGCCTGTAATTCTTGAAGTCCTTGTAATCTCCTTTCTTTCGTATTCAGATGATTTTAGCGTTCTTCGAAGACTCTGGTACTCTTCCCGTCAGGAGACACCTCGTAAACAGGGTGGCTAGTTTTTCTAACACAATCTGTCCCCCATCTTTCAGCAGATCTGATGTTACCTGATCCTCACCAGCAACTTTGCCTTTTAGCATGCTCTACAAAGCTCTTCTGTTTTCTTCTATCATTACTGGTGGGGTGTCACCTGGGTAACTGCTAGCTCTTATAGTGTTAAAGTCGTGGTTGTTCTGGCTACTGTACAGATCTCTGTAAAACTCCTCCGCTATTTTAACTATCTTATCCATATTGGTAGTTATTTTGCCTTCTTTGTCCCTTAGTGCATACATCCGATTTTCGCCTATCTCAAGTTTCCTCTTCACTGCTTTGGCGCTTCCTCCATTTTTAGAGCGTGTGCAATTCTCGCCATGTTATACATTCTTACATCGCATACCTTACGCCTATTAATCATCATTGAAAGCTCTGCCAGTTCTATTTTGTCTGTTGTACTTGACACTTTCATGCTTTGACACTTCTTAATGAGATTGTTCGTTTCCTGGGAAAGCTTGGCAGTGTCCTGTCTAACTACCCTGCCTCCAACTTCCGTTGCACACTCCGTTTCGATACTCGTCAGATTATCATTCATTGTATCTACGTTAAGGTTGGTTTTCTAAGAGCCGAGTACCTGTTCTCAAGCGAAACTCTCAATTTCTGTAGTTTCCCTCTCAGTGCTAGCTCATTGATTGGCTTCTTGCGTATCAGTTTCTGTCGTTCCTTCTTCAAGTCTAGGCGAATTCGAGACCATACCATTCTGTGGTGACTGCATTGTACCTTGCCAACCACTTCAACATCCTGCACGATGCCTGGGTGTGCACTCATTATAAAGTCTATTTCGTTCTTATTTTCGCTTTAGAGCTCCTCCATGTCCACTTGCGGTTTCCTCGTTTTTGGTAGAAGGTATTCAAAATCCGTAAATTATTGCGTTCTGCGAATTCTACTAGTAGCTCTCCTCTGGCATTTCTAGCACCGATGCCATAATCTCCTACTGCCTGGTCTCCAGCCTGCTTCTTCCCTACCTTTGCATTAAAGTCGCCCATCCCTATAGTATACTGTGTTTTTACCTTACTCATTGCCCATTCCATGTCTTCATAGAAGCTTTCAACTGAAGCGTCCTCACGGCTTGATGTAGGCGCGTAAGCCTGTACCAGCTTCATCTTGTATCTCTTATTCAGTTTAATTACAATACCTACCACCCTTTCATTATTACTATAGTATTCCTCTATGTTGCCAGCTATGTTTCTGTGAATTAGGGGCTCCACTCCCAGTTCTCTTCTGTCAGCCAAGCCCCGATAGCAAAGGACGTGCCCATGCTGTAGCACCGTATAGGCATCATCTGTCTTCGTAACCTCGCTGAGCCCTATTATATCTCACTTAACACCCTTTAGCTCCTCGAATAGTACCGCTAGACTTCCCTCACTAGATAAGGTTCTAGCGTTAAACGTTGCCAAGTTCCGGTTCCAATAGCGGGCTGTCCGGATCCAGAGATTCTTAGCACCCTCTGCTGCGTTGCAGATCTGACCGCCGCCGTGGTCAGTTGCTTCGCAGCTGCTGGGGACTGAGGGCCATGAGTTATTTGACGTATGCATGTGGGAGGTAGTGGCCAGATACTGCACCAGGGTGGCCAATCCCTCTCTGGTGAGGGAGTGCGTTCCCGGCGGTGGTTACCAGTGAGCCATATCCCAGGCCTCTTAATGCAGTTCCGTCACTACGCTGATTTTTTTTATCTGGTTGGGAGCTGCGGGGCACCGGGATTTGAACCACGGACCTTTTGCATGCGAGGTGCATGCTCTAACCACTACGCCATCGCTGCACTTTTTTTTGCTTTATTGCCTGTTTACAGGCGCATACATCAAACCACAAGCAGAACAAAAACAAGCAGTAACAGTCCGACAGAAACTTAAAATTCCCTAAGTGCTGCCAAGGGCTCCACCCTCGACAACCACTCAGGTAATATCTCCTGAGTTTTCTGCAGTTCAACATACTTGGCCATACATTCACGGAAATACATTCGTGCAGGCCGTGCATCCTGATCGCGATAGAAACCCGCCATACGGGCCCGCCATAAACAGTGAAGTCCACATAGCATAATCAAATCAAAAGGCATTCCCTCTTCGTCCATTATTGGCAGAAATCTTATACCATATGGATTTAAAGGTAATTCTTTCTGTAACGTCCTTTGAAGTACATCCCAAAAATATACTCCTTCCCAACAATGTAAGAAAACATGGTCAATATTTTCCGGTTTTTTACAGATAAGGCAATTTGTCCCCCAAGGTAAGTAAAAACCACGGTCTGCTTGAAATGTCCTGACTGATAGTGTACCTGTGTGCAGCTTGAAAAAGAAAGACTTCGCGCCAGGAGCCACTTGCATCCTCTTCACTCTTTTAAGCACATCTTTCCCTTCATCTCCAGCGTACATGGCACGGTACAGCGGTTCAGGTAAAACAACATCGCATACATCTTTGTGCAACTTCTTTCGAGTCACTGAAAACAAATATTCATTGGAAAATCTAACAGATAAAAACCGTACACTTAGAATAACCTCTTTAAGATACCCGCGCACAGCACCGGTCATGTCATGCGTGCTAACCACATATCCAGGTAAAGCCCGCGTCAGTCTCATTTGGCACACTGTACGTAAGAAAGGGTCCCTTGTGTAGCGAAAAAAAAGAACCTATTTACGACTTGGCGTATGAAAAGATGTGTTAAACCAAGCCCTCCGTGTTTCACTTTTCGAAACAGATTAGTTCAACTGCATCTCTCCCAGTTCGAAGCCCACACGAAAACTGCGAAGATACGATGGAACTTCTGTATGTTTGCCCTTGAACAATGCAATACTTGCATCACATACCAAAGTTTTGAGGCAAAGAAAAGATTACAGACAGTCGCCCTAGCAAACACTGACAGATGATTACCGTTGCATCTATTAGCCTTCGTCCGGATTTCTTTCGCTTGTTCTTGCCAGTAGTTCTCATTATCTTTATAAAATTCCAGTGGCACCCCTAAGTACTTGACAGGTGTGGTCACCCATTTAACATTGGCAAAATAGTCTGGTTTTGATGACCACTCTCCATGCCAGAAACCCAGACACTTTCCCCAGTTTACTAGACTGCCAGTTGCCTTGCCGAACCTTTTAACAACACTGATGGTAGTGGTAACACTATCTTGATCGATACAACAAACAGCCACATCGTCGGCATATGCCAAAATTTTAACTTCGGATTCTTGTAATCTATAGCCACGAATGCAACTGTTTTGAGCTATTGCTAAGCACAAAGATTCTATATATAAACTGAAAATTAGGGGGCTCAGCGAGCAACCCTGGCGAACAGAACGCTTTATGTTAATTGTATCTCCCAGCGTCTTATTGATTACCAGTCGGGTTGTGCAGTTCCGGTATGCCATAGATACTCCATCTCTGATTACAAAACCAACGTTGACATGGTCAAGAATGGAAAGCAGAAGGTTGTGGGAAACACAATCAAAAGCTTTTTCGAGATCAATCTGTAGAATGGCTACCCCTACTTGATTGGCATCGCTACACTCGAGCACACAGCGCATCTTGTGTATATTAGTCACAATGGAGCGACCCATAATCCCATATGTTTGGTGAGGCCCTACTAATTCTTTGACTACCCCTTGAAGTCGCCGTGCTAGTACTTTCATTAAAATTTTGTAATCACAATTAGTTAGTGATGTCGGTCTATACGAAGAAACTAATTTTAACTTCTCGAGTGTTCTGTCTTAGGTATCAAAACTGTATGTGCTTCACTAAAGGACCTAGGGAGGACATTAAGTTAATAAGCTTGATTGAAGACATCTGCAAGTACATGGGATAATTCATTTTTGAACTCCTTATAAAACGAAGCACTAAGCCCGTCCGGCCCTGGAGATTTACCAGGATTCATTTTATCTATAGCCCTTTCTACTTCCGTCGGCGTAATAGATAGCTCTAAAGCTGATTTGGTGTTATCTGACAACTTCGGCATTCTGCTAAGGAACTCCTGCTTAAATTCCTCTGAATCAATGGGCGTGGCAGCGAAGAGTCCTTCGTAGTGTTTGCCAAACGCTCGTCCTATGCTCTCATTGTCCGAAACTTCGATACCGTTGACTTCAATGGCATCTATGTGATTTCGTCTGGCATGACTCTTCTCTAATCCAAGCGCTCGCTTCGTCGGGCGATCATCCACAGTCATTGATGCTGCTCTGGCTCGCACTAGCGCTCCGCGATAGCGTTCCTCCTCATATACCTCTATCCTCTGTTTAATACTCCGCAAATCGTCACCATATACTCCAGGTTTTTCACATTCAAGAGCTGTTAGTCTCTCAAGTGTTCGTCTAAGCTCTTTCTCATTCTTCTTAGATTCAAAAGATAAAACGCTAGATCTCTCTATTGCTTTTATTTTGATTCGCTGCTTGAATAGCTCCCATTCTTCTCCTATTTTGCCCATACACTCTTTGTTAGTATTACTTATTTCTTTAATAACTGATGCGCTAAACGATTCATCCTTCAAGAGGTTAGAGTTCATTTTCCACTGTTCCCAAGAAAAGGCGTTCCTTTCTTTTTTTGACCCGATATTGCATTTTACAAGACAGTAATCGGAAAAGGAAACAGGGACAACATTATAACTGCTACACTGGGTTATCGCATCTGCAGTAAGGTAAAGTCGATCCAATCGGGCATTACTTGTGCCTTGAAAGTGGGTATACTTCACATCTCGGGAGCTATGCAAACACTCCGCAACATCTACTGATTCGTGTTCAAAAATCACCTGTGCCAGAACATCACTGCTTCTATCTTTAACGTTGCGCCTGCTTGATCTATCACTTTCATTCAAGACACAGTTGAAATCACCAACCAATAAGAGTTTCCTACCAGTACACATAAGTTGTCGTAAATTGGAAAAAAACCCGATCTTTCCTGGCCAATAGTTGGAGCATAAACACATATAATGCGCCATTCAGTGTCACAATAAACAATATCACACCATACTACTCGGCCTGAAGAGCAAGAAAAGACATTTTCTATGACTAATCCTGGCAGTTTTCTAACAAAAAGAACACATCCCCCTGATGTGCCTATGGCCTGGCTCACAGTGGCAAAATACCGTGATGTAAACTTAAGCACCATGCTCCCAGTCTCCTCCTCGCCTTCAACTTTCGTCTCCTGCACTGCAAGCACATCCAGATTTTCTTCCAATAACAACCGGTAGACTTGGCTTTGCTTCTTCTTTGAAGCCAAGCCTCTAACATTCAACGTGGCGAAGCTAAATGATACTTGAGGCGCCATTACAACCATGTGGAGGAGTTAGGCCCGGAGCATGGCGCTTACCTTGCACGTCTAGCGCTACGCTAGACGCCTCCAGGACCGTCCGACCGCCCGGTTTCACTGCACAGTAGAAGAGAATTGTTTACAGCTTTTTTGTCCGTGGTGCCACCAGCTCTTGCTCTCATGCTGGTGCGTCTGCCAGTCGGCGTCTTTGCCGGTGGTTCTTCCACGCTACTTGCACTGTTCTTGTCTGCCATCTTCACAGGGTCTTCCAATGGTCTTTTAATGGCTGAAACGGCACCGCTGGGCCAAGAGACGCGGCTGGCGTTGCACGTGTTTCCTTCTATCTTCGTGTCGAGACCAACGCTACAGGAGGCACCATCGACAACTTGGCCTTGCTCCGACGCATAGGCAGACGCTCCGTCTACTTCACAGCCTGCGTCTGTCACCGCATTGTCAGCTGTATCGGTCGATACAGCTGCAGAACCTGGTTGAGTGTCAACAGGTGCCGGTGTAGATTCGTCTGCTGATGTTGCAGATGTGCAGTTCAAATTTTCTGCGACTTGATCTCCGCAACCTTCAGCCGCGTCCTCAGCCTCTGTCACGTCCATAATGTGCTCCGACGCATCTTCGGCCTCCGCTGACGCGGTCACTGCGGCGTACGAACGGACGCATTCCGCGTCTCCATGCCCGAAACGCCGGCAGCGCGAGCACCGAGGCACCTTACACTCGCGACGCACATGTCCTGTTCCGCTGCAACGCAGGCATTGCATAGGCCGACCTGGGGCTACCACTAAGGCTAATTCACCGGCGACTCGTATCTGATGAGGCAGGTCCTCGACTTTCATACCGCTTTTCAGCTTGATGAAAACAGTGCGGGTCGTCGAATTCTTCTCATTAACTCCTTCCACACGCCAGCGTTCCCGGGTCACTTCTGTAACTTTCCCGAACGCTGCCAACGCCGTGCGGACATCTTCGTCCGAAACGCCGTGTAACAGCCAGTGAAGCTGCAGCCTCACCTTCTGCTCCTGAGGGTCGATAACGAGGCAGCGGCGTCCTTTGACCTGGAGTTCTTTCAGATCAGTCATCCGCTTCGTCGCCTCCTGGCTGTTGAAGGTCACGGCCCACACATGGTTGATCTGGTAGGCGCCCAATGCAACCACGTCGGGAAGCAGTCGTTCCTTGTCCAGAGCGTCTCGGAAATCTTCGACCTTGAAAGGCCTCACTCGAATATCACCGTGCAAAAACACAGTGTTCACAACAATACGTCCTGTTGGCAGATTCGGCAAGATGATCTCATAATCCTTGTCACTTTCGTCAGTAATCCTGTTTCCGCGGCCACCAAGGACCGCCTTTGCCGCTCCGCGGGAGCCCATGATTCCTGCGTCCGACGCGTGCGAGTGCCGGCGAAAGAATGTACGCCATCGCTGCACTGGTATTTAAACACATATTTAGTACGCGAATTATTATGCCTTAAGGGCAATTCTATATGAGAATGAAAAAAAACTGAGTTGACTGGCCGGCCGATAGACGTACGTGAAAACAGATCATTTTGAGCCCGGTGTTCTGTAGGGCATCCGTTTCGAGGTGTTGCGCTTGGCTTCTGCGAATGTGATGTGAAACATAACGTAAGATGAAATACGAACCACCGGTGAAGGGCGTCAACCTGAGAGCACGCACCACGGAGCGCGACCTGACCTTTCGATGCTCGCGTGAAGCAAGCAGGTGGCAAGCGCTGCGATGACTTTCAAATGCCGGCACACAAGCACCTATCACCACAATACAACAGTCTCAAAACACCTCCCTCAGTAACCCGAGCGGCGCCGGGGCACGAAGGCCTTGAGGTCTAGGCCCGCGTGACATTAGGACTTCTAGTGTAACGTGAGATAGGGTGAACCCCACGCCCTGCGCGGCCGGAGGGAATCCCGCATGCTGGAACCCAATAAAGTTTATTCTCTCTCTCTCAAAACACCTTAAGTCAATACCGAGAAGCTTCAGGTGTAGAGACGATGTTGTAGAAGCTGTAACATGGTTGTGTCGATGTAATACGGTTTCGTGCCTGAAAAAAATTAATTAAAGAAAATAAACGGAACGCCATTTTGACGTTTTATATACACTTTCGAGCATTTTTTTAACGAGATAGCGTTAAAAAGGTCATGTAGCAGAAAACCCGCCGCCAACGTCAGCCCCGTTGCTTGTGAAGAAAAATCGTCGGTGCGTCTGTGACCGAAAAATTAAGTTGCCGAGATAGCCGCAGGAAGCCGCTACTTCTCCACGCGTGCGCAGCTGGCAATCGAGCCAGGTGCAAACATGATGCTTCACGGCAGCGGCGACTCTAGGCCTGTAGTACCTCCCTCGAACTCTGCCCAGTGTACCCGTGTAGCCTAAATGTCCAGATGCGACCTCATTGTAGCACGCTTGCAATACCTCAGAACGAAGGGTGGTAGGGACCACAAGCAGGTAGGTGGACGCATCTGACGAGAAGTTCTTTTTGTAAAGGACATTGTTTCGCAGACGGAACGACGACAGTCCTCTTGCAAAGGCTTTGGGCGCGTTCTGGCTTCGTCCTTCTAAATAAATAATCAAGCCAAGTAGCTCAGGATCGTCATGCTGGTGATCTGCGATGGTTTACGTGTCGAGGATTCCGAGGAACGCTGTCTCTTCATCAAGGCAAGCAGCTGACTTTATTTTTGGTCGAGACAGGCAGCCGGCGTCCGTTTGTCGTTTTCACGACTTATACACTATCGTTATATCAAATTCCTGTAGTCTAAGGCTCCAGCATGCCAATCGCCCGGTAGGATCTTTTAGACTTGTTAACCAACACAACGAATGGTGGTCACTGATAACCTTGAATGGGTGGCCGTACAAGTATGGGCGAAATTTTATACCTACCCACACCACGGCGAGGCATTCCTTTTCAGGGGCCGAGTAATTTGCTTCTGTGCGTGACAGAGTTCTGCTTGCGTAAGCGATCACTCTTTCCTCATCGTCCTGGCGCTGCACAAGCACAGGTCCGAGGCCAATATTCCTGGCGTTAGTATATAGCACTGTAGAAGCTGTCTCATCAAAATGGGCAAGCACGGGGGTCATGTGTAGACGTTGCCGCAAGTCATTGAAAGCAGCTTCCTGTTCGTCGCCCCAAATAAATGCGATGTCATTCCTCGTGACACAAGTTAAAGGCGACGCAATTCGTGCAAAATCTGGAATAAACGACCAATAATATATGCAGAGATCCCGAAAACGTCTAAATGCCTTGTATCTGACGGTGTTGGAAACTGTGTGACGGCAGCAACTTTCTCGGGATCTGGACGAACTCGTGCGTAACTGACCACATGACCAAGAAACTTTAGTTCCTCAAAGCAGAAGTGACACTTCTCCGGCTTGAGCGTCAGACTTGCGGCCCGTACGGCCTACAAGACCACCTGCAATCGTTCGAGGTGTTCGTCAAACGTTGTAGAAAACACTATGACGTCGTCAAGGTATACTAGGCAGGTTATCCATTTAAGCCCAGGGAGCATGGTATCCATGAGACGCTGGAAAGTAGCAGGAGCGGAGCACAAGCCAGATGGTAAGACCTTAAATTCCTACAGTGCGTCCGGTGTCACGAACGCGGTTTTTTAACGATCCCTGGGGTCGACTTTGATTTGCCAATGTGCACTCTTCAAGTCCTTGGAAAAGAAGTAACGTGCGTTTCGAAGACTCCCGATCGAATCATTTATGCGGGGAAGTGAGTACACGTCTTTTGTGTAACCTAGTTTAGCTTTCGATAGTCCACACAGAAACGCAGGCTGCCATCCTTCTTCTTGACCAGAACAACAGGGCTTTCCGGCGGTTGAATCACGTCGTCTTTAAGCATTTTCCTTACCTGCTGTTCTATCGCTTCTCGTTCTTTTGAAGCCACATGGTACGAATGTTGGTGGATTGGTCTAGCCGTGTTCTTTCTGATGATTCGGTGCTTGGTCAAGAACGTCCGGCTAACTTTTGAGGTCGACGTGAAACAGTCGTGGAACTCGGCTAGGCGTTCCCGCTGTTCCTGATGATTTGATTGATATGTGGGGTTTAACTTCCCAAACCACCATACCGCTGTTGCTGAGTTCAAGTAGGGCTGACGTCAACGTCAGGTGCTGGGTCATGTGGGCTTCGTGTAGGCGTTGCTTCGAGAGCTGAAACGAAGTCACAAGCATCTGCTATCTCGTCAAAATATGCCGAAGTTGCGCCTTTTGGAAGGTGCCGTCGTTTGGAGGTTAAATCCGTCAACAGCAAGTTCGTTCGGTCCTCGGTGACGTTGACTATTCCTCGTGCTACGGAAATCCCGTGTGTGAAAAGCAGCGAGGTTAGTTGGTCGGCGACTCCTTCACTGTCGAACGGTACATCACATGTTACTGTAACAAGGGTACATGATCGAGGCGGCACAGCTATATCGTGGTCGTTCAGACAAAATGATTTGTGCTCTGGTGATGAAGAATCAGTCAGTCGAGCACTCTCGTAAAACAAAACCACGCGGTCCGGGATGTTGATTATTGCGCCACGCTCCCTGAGAAAGTCCATTCCTATAATTAAGTCTTTGCAGCACTCAGGGAGAACGATGAAAGCCGCGAAGAAAGATGAATTTTATATGCTGATTTTTGCTGTGCATCGTTCAGTAGGGTGCAGCAATTCACCACCCGCTGTTCTTATATGTGGTCTTGTTCATGGCATTTTTACTTTTCTAAGATGATCGGCCAGCTTGTGACTTATTATGGAAAAAGCAGCACCCGTATTGATTAAGGCCGTCACTTGCTCTCCATCAATAATTACACTGAGGTCGGCGCTCACCATTTCGTCGTTGTTAATATTCATCGGCGTCGAGTCGTTCTGTTGCGGCAGTAATGGGGACTTTTTATCGTCTTGTGGTCCGGCTGCGACCTTACCCCGAGAGGTCGCCGCCTTTATTTTTCCCGGTAAGGGTTGTGTGACCTTGTTCCCCGAAGGTCAGCAAAAGTACGTCGATTCGGTGACAATGTCTGAGCAGGGGATGGAGAGCGTGACCTATCGGCGGAGTTGGGCTGGCGGTTGGGGAGCGACTCGTGATAGGAAGACCACGTTGATAGAGGTCATCGAAAACCAGTGTCATCATGGCGAACAATGTAGTCGGCGTTGGCACGGCGACCGTCGTACCCTGGCCGAGACGGGCGAAACGATTTGTCACGGTAACAACAATAGCGAACTATATGGCCAGCACCACCACAATTGAAGCAGAGAGGGCGCCGATCGACAGTGCGCCAAGCGTCCGTTCTGCGAAATTGTGGGTGTCCCATGTCCTCTTGTGTTGGTGAGTAAGGCGCGGCGAGTGGTGGCTGGTGGCATGAAGACATCGGAGACATAGCCCGACGTCTGAAAGCCTCCTGCAAAGGTTGCGACGAAGGTGCGGCTGTGGACGGCTGGTAGTATGACGTAATAGGCGGAACGGGTGGTGGACGGCGGACAGCGTCAGCGTAACTAATTTGACGCTGCTCGCGACCAAGATCAGCTGCTGAAAAAGTGTGCCTAAGTTCTTCACGAATGACTGCGGCAACGGCGGTCACTTTGGACTCCTCCAGTGTATCCACTGGAGGAGTCCAAAGCTTCTGAATTTTTTCTCGGACATTATTACTGATCAGGTCGCGTAGAGAGCCCTGATCGTCCAGAGTCACTGAAGCGACGTTGATTGGGGTGGTAGTGGATGAGCGATCATACTGCCTCGATCTTTGGTGCAGAGCATGATCAATGGCAGTGGCTTTTCTTATAAAATCGGCCACGATTGTTAGGGCATAACGCAAAAATCTGGCGAACAGTTGTTCCTTCACGCCCTGCATAATGTACGCAACTTATTTTCCTCAGACAAATTGGGATCAGCCCGACATCATAGGTGCGTCACGTTTTCAGCAAACATTGCCACAGTTTCGTTAGGTTTTTGAAGTCTTAATTCGAGCAACTGCTGAGTCCGCTCTCGATGGTCGACGCTAGCAAAGGTGTCAATCATATTTGACGAAACTCATCCCATGTCGATATACGGCCTTCTCGATTCTGAAGCCACGTCTGAGCGCTGTCATCGAGAGTGAGTACGTGCGGGTGAGCTTCTGTTGAACATTCCACTGGTTGATGTCGGCAACGCGTTCGTAATGCTCAAGCGAATCTTCAACATCTTCATGTGGGGCACCAATGAAGCGATCAGGCGCAAGTGGCTGAAGAAGTGTTACCTGGTCTGTATTGGAAATGGAGCAGCCTTGTATCCCTTGGGCCACCTGTGGCTGGCTGGCGGAGGCCATTGGCAGAAGTACAAAATGTCTGATAAAATGTTCGTCCACGGAGGTCAGCTCAGGAGAGAGGCCTAGCAACCGCCGACTGAAGCAGTGCACTGGTGTCATAACAGGTGGCTGTGTATCGGGACTTGATGAACGGCTCCCAAATGGGGTGTATAGCATCGGCAGGCTTGCAGTCCAGCACCTCCACCAGTGTCGCGGTTCAACATAAGCAGATCACCGAGACGTTGAGTCCGAAAACCAACGGCGTGTGTTTTCATGCAGCAGCCAGGAGCAAGAGACATAAACAAAAGCACGTCGTCTTCTTCAGTGTCCCTTTTCACGAGACTGTTGGCGCGCACATCATCTTGAATTGGTTCTCTGGTTATTTCTAGTGCGGCAATATATATATATATATATATATATATATATATATATATATATATATATATATATATATATATATATATATATATATATATATATATATATATATATATATATATATAGATTGTGAGCGCAGTCACCGACTCTTCTTTATCAATTGAACGTGTCGTCATCATTTGTATAATTTCCTCATCTGTAGATATCATCATCAGTGGGTGCCTGCTCGAGCTCGCCTCTAATAAAGCTCCACACATACATATATATATATATATATATATATATATAAGGGAAAGAAGTGTATACCTAAGGGCTCGTTTTTCCGTGTTTTGACACAATATTAATGAGATCTAACAGACAGTAATGCCTAGGAATTCCTTGGCATTACTGTTTGTTAGATCTCACATATATATATATATATATATATATATATTTAAGGGAGAGAAGTGCATACCTAAGGGCTCGTTTTTCCGTGTTTCGACACAATATTGATGAGATCTAGCAGACAGTAGTGCCAAGGAATGTATAGGAAAAGTTATTAGAACCAATAGATTGCAAATAAGAAGAAAGAAAAGTGGATGAAAATATACCTTGCTCACGGCTGGTTATATTTTCATCCACTTTTCTTCTTATTTACATTCTATTGGTTCCAATATCTTCCCCTGTACATTCCTTGGCACTACTGTCTGTTATATCTCAATATATATATATATATATATATATATATATATATATATATATATATATATATATATATATATATGTGTGTGTGTGTGTGTGTTTATAGGCAGGCATGGTGGTTGAGTGGCCGTAGCGTTGCATTCTGATGAAGGCCAGACTCTAGGCCGAAACGTCGAAATAAACCACGTTGTGACCGCTCACGGAGGATCTACTAAACTATATATATATATATATATATATATATATATATATATATATATATATATATATATATATATATATATATATATATATATATATATATATATATATATATATATATATATATATATATATCCGACGAAGGCAGGCCCACCTGCCGAAACGTTAGAAAAAACTGCGTTTCGTACGTTTGTCGTCTTCCTTTTTTCGACTATATATATATATATATATATATATATATATATATAACGAGTGTAGTGGGCATGGAGCTCGGGTATAGAAAAGGAAGAAGACTTGCTGTGATCGCAGGCTTGCGTTCAGTTAACCCTTTCGCTAAATAAAGCTCTCGTTCGCCGAGTCAACTCCTGCTTGTTCAACAACCCATTTCAAGTGGTGGAAGTGCTGGGATACATCTGGTCCTCACCCTAGAACTTCGCAGCCGCACACTCCAACGACCTTCTGCAGTGACTGATCCGGGGCCATATCAGGCCGCTACTCCAGATCTCGCACCTGTGCCTGTCTTCTGCGCTGGCGCTCTCCGGCAGCGTGAACCCCCCCCCCCCCCGCCATATTTGGTGGCACAGAGGACAAAGATGTGGACAACTAGATTGCCAATTATGAACTGGTGAGCGCATGCAATAAGTGGAACGCAGCCGATAAGCTGACAAATGTGAGTTTTTACCTGACCGACGTGGCAAAACTATGGTACAGGAATCATCAAAGTGATTACAGTACTTGATCAGAATTGGCAAAAACCCTCTCGGAAGTCTTTGGGCGTCCTGCTGTCCGCCGCCTTCGTGCTTAACAGCGCTTGCGGGGCAGCGTACAGAGAGCAGATGAAACTTTATTGAGCTACATCGAAGATGTGCTCTTTCTCTGCAAGCTCGTCGATTTGACTCTGGACGAGGCAGGCAAGATCAAGAACATCATGAAAGGAATCGACGACGGTGCATTCCAAATGCTTGCTGCGAAGAGTCCCCAGACGGTCACCGAGGTGATTCAGCTCTGCCGAAGCTATGATGAGCTGCGTAGGCAGCGCGCTTCTACACGTGGCGCTGCTCAAAACACCGCGGACATCTCATCCCTTGACTATCACAATGACACCACCGACCACTCTGCGTTGATGCCACTCATAAACCAATTCATACACGACGAGGTCTTCCAGCAGCAATCTATAATCACAAGAACTACCGAGCCGATGGCACCCTTGTCGCGTTCGCTTCGCCAGGTCATTTAATCGCAAGTTGCCGAAGCATTGCCACCAGCTCAGGCTCCACCAACTGTTACCGCACCACTAACGTATGCAGCCGCAGTTGCTCGGCCACGTGCGCCAGCATCTCCGGCCATCTACGAAGCTACTCGCCACGTTTATTCGTCGACGTCACCTTCCCACTCGCTGACCGTCCCGTCTCCGGCTGTATACGAAACAGCTCAGAACGTTTATATGACGCCGCCACCTGCACGACCATTTACGGTACCTTATTCAGAGAACAGTGCCCCTACCGTCAGCCAATGGCGCATTCCGGATAATCGGCCAATATGTTTTTCATGTGGCATCCCAGGCCACGTAGCTCGCCACTGCCGTCGTCGCAGCTTTCCTTCTCACGACATTGCAAGGGCCTCACACTACATGCCCACCATGCCCACTCAGCCACGATGTCCCGTTCCTGCCGATCCACCTCGAGACGAACGTCCCGCTCGCCGACCATCCGGCTTGTAGCGCCTCAATGCGCCGCTCGTCAAAGAAGAAGAAGTTGGCAATTGGGCCGTGCAGCGGGTGCAGCGCGAGAATAAAAAAAAATCAGTTCGAAAACTGAACGCTGTCAGGGATGGATCTTTCCCGTGTTAGCTCCGACAGGTAATGGTGACACGATTAAGAACACACAGCTCCGATCATCCCGCATGGATCCCGCCGGCTCTGCCACGAATCCTGCCGGTCCTGACGCCCAAAAAGACGCCAGACCTTGCGGTGCTGCAGTCACTTCGATTCAACATGTCAACCTGCCACCATTTTGGCCCAACAGCCCCAGCACATGGTTTCTGCAGGTCGAGGCGCACTTCCGTCTACGGCAAATCACCAGCCAACAGACCATGTATTGGAATCTGGTGTCCTGCTTACCTCCGGACGTAGCCGACGACTTAGCTGATATTTTAGTGTCGCCGCAACCGAGCCATCCCTACGACACGTTGAAGGCAGCTGTCATTTCCCGCAAGTCTGAGTCCGAACACAGCAGACTCCAACAGCTCATCACGGCTACAGAGCTCGGTGACCATCGCCTATCACAGCTCCTGCGACGCATGCGCCAGCTCCTTGGCGGCCCCTCCGCCCCTCAAGAGGAGAAGCTGTTACGTGAGTTGTTCCTCCAGCGCTTACCGCAGAGCATGGTCCCGGTCTTCGTAGCTGCAGATGTCCCACTAGACACACTCGCTGAAATGGCTGACCGAGTGGCGGATTACTCGCGGACACATAGCCTCAACGCCGTTACCACACCGCCACCGGCCACTGCTGCAGACCCGGCGCTCGCGAGCATCGAGAACCGTTTGGACGCCCTTGTCAGGCGCCTTGATGACTTTGTACCTGCGCATCGTCGACCGTCATCCAGGTTCCAGATACACAGTCGTTCCTCGACGCCCCCACGTTCTCCGGAACTTCGGCCACCCGACGCGCCACGCGACATTTCATTCTCAACTGTGTGCTGGTACCACCGCCGATTCGGTGCCTCTGCTCGCAAGTGCACTCGCCCGTGCTCCTGGTCGGGAAATGCGACGACCGGCCACTGACGGCGGCAAGTGGTACTGGTCGAAATTCATGCCGCCTTTTCTGTTTCTGATAAGATCACTGGCGCTTGCTTCCTAGTCGACACAGGAGCCCAAATTAGCGTCATTCCGGCCTCGTGTGCAGATCGCCGTCGCAACGAACAGATCTGCCAACTCCAAGTGATCAACAATTCCGCCATTCGCACATACGGCCAACGCTCTCTTACACTTGACCTTGGACTACGCCGTACGTTCCGCTTGATTTTCATCCTCGCTGACGTCTCGCAAGCTGTTCTTGGAGCTGACTTCCTAAGTTTTTTCAACCTTGCTGTGGACATGCATGCTCATCGCCTCATTGATCTCAACACATGCCTCACCATCAACGGTGTACTCTGTACTTCCTCGCCAACGGGACTGCGAGCTCTCACACCTGCTTCGCCGTATGCAAAAATACTCGACGACTTTCCCAGCATCACGAAGCCGCACACCAGAGAGTCACCGGTGAAGCATTCCATCACTCACCACATTGTGACCACTGGACCTCCCGTTTTTACACGACCCCGTCGACTATCTGGAGAACGCCTCGCCATCGCCCGCCGTGAGTTTGAGCACATGCTTGAACTCGGTATTGTGCGGCCTTCCTCCAGCAACTGGGCGTCGCCACTCCACATGGTGCCGAAGAAAGATACTGGCGACTGGAGACCATGTGGGGATTACCGCGCCCTCAATGCCCACACCTTACCAGACCGCTATCCACTGCCTCACATACAGGATTTCACATCAAATTTGGCTTGGTGCACAATCTTCTCTAAGATTGACTTAATGGAGGCTTACCATCAGATTCCTGTAGAACCCGCCGACATTCCGAAGACGGCCATCACCACACCATTCGGTCTGTTTGAATATGCGAGGATGCCTTTTGGATTGCGCAACTTTGCACAGACCTTTCAGCGCACTATCAACGAGGTCACGCGAGGTCTCGATTTCGTATTTGCCTACCTTGATGACCTCCTTGTAGCTCGCTCATCCGGCCCTGAGCATGAAGCCCACCTGCGCACCCTGTTCCACCGCCTGGATGATTACGGCTTCGTAATTAATCCCAATAAGTGCCTCTTTGGCGTCGCTACAATAAAGTTCCTAGGCCACCTTGTAACTCCAAAGGGTATCCAACCACTCTCCAGCAAAGTGAAGGCTATTCAAGACTTTCCACCCCCGACTTCACTGAAGAGACTCCGAGAATTTCTGGGCCTACTAAACTTCCATCGCCGCTTTCTTCCATAGTGCGCCACATTCCTAAAGCCCTTGACCGACCTATTGGCTAAAAAGAAAGACCCGGCTGCGCCACTGGAGTGGCCCAAGGACGCTGCATCTGCCTTCGACACTGCCAAGAAGGCTCTGGCAGACGCTACCATGCTCATACATCCCGTCCCTGATGCTCCAATTCGTCTCATCACCGATGCATCAAGCGTGGCAATTGGCGCTGTTCTCGAGCAGCACGTATCCGGTTGGTAGCCCCTTGGGTTTTTTCTCGCAAAAACTGAAGCCACCAGAGGCAAAATACAGTACATTTGCCCAAGAACTCCTCGCAGTAGACCTCGCCATCAAACATTTTCTTCATTTATTGGAGGGCCGGGACTTTTACATCGTTACAGACCACAAGCTCCTGACGTTTGCCTTCCATCGCAATCACAGCAATTATACTGCACGGGAGATCCGTCAACTATGCTTTATTTCCGAGTTCACTGTGGATCTCAGACACGTACATGGGTCAGAAAATGCTGCTGCTGATGCACTATCCCGCATTGATGCCTTGTCGACCCAGCCACCACTAGACATGGAAGAGCTAGCAGCTGCCCAAAGCAACGATCCTGGGCTGCATCGTCTTCGCTCTTCGTCCACGTCTCTATCGTTCACGGAGTGCCCGCTTCCATTTTCTACCTCATTAATAACGTGCGAAACGTCTACTGGTGTCCCTCGGCTCTTCGTGCCTTCAGCTTTTCGTCGTGCAATTTTTGATCAATTGCACAACATGAGCCATCCTGGTATTCGTGCGACCCAGAAGCTAGTCACATCTCGTTTTCTTTGGCCAAGCATCAATGCTGATGTCCAACGCTGGGCGCGAACCTGCCTTGAGTGCCAGCGCGTTAAAGTTCACCGTCACACTGTCACGGCAACATCCCCGTTTCTGCCTCCAGACGCAAGGTTTTCACACGTCCATCTCGACATCGTCAGTCCTCTTCCGTCATCGCAAGGAGCCTGTTACCTGCTGACATGTGTGGATCGCTTCACCAGATGGCAGGAAGCGTTTCCCATTTCCGACATTACAACACCAACAGTTGCCAAGACTTTCACAAACGGCTGGGTGTCACGCTTTGGATTCCCTTCTGTCGTCACCACTGATCGTGGTCGTCAGTTTCAATCGGCCCTTTTCACCGCATTTTCTAATATCCTGGGCATTCGACACATCCACACAACTGCCTACCATCCTTCCTCTAATGGCATGGTCGAACGGCTTCATCGACAACTGAAAGCTGCCTTCACTGCTCACCAGCCAAGGGAACGTTGGCTCGACCACCTCCCCTTCGTACTTCTGGGCATCCGATCAGCATTGAAAGTGGATCTCGGCTGCTCATCAGCCGAACTTGTCTATGACGTTTCCCTGCGTCTTCCAGGAGGATTCTTCGAGCCATCATTGCCACCTTCCACTCACGATGCCTCCACGTACATTCGAGAGCTGCGCACCACGTTTCGGGATCTTGCTCCTGTGATTCCTGCCGACCGACACCCACAGTCTGTCTTCGTCAGTCAAGATCTGCATGACTGCAGTCACGTCTTCGTTCGGCGTGACCAAATACGGCCACCACTAACACCAGCCCATTATGGCCCATTCCGCGTACTCCATCGTACACCTAAGACGTTCACGCTGGACATCAACGGCCGTGAAGACGTCGCGGCTGCTGATCGACTGAAACCTGCGTATATCGCCGCTCTTGCGGCCGCGGGGTTTCAATCTAAAGTCTGGATGCCAACATCCAAGCATGTCCACTGGGCGACTCCTCTGGTGATTCTACGGCTCTCGCTCTACGGGGGGGGGGAGCCATGCAGCGCCTCAATGCGCCGCTCGTCAAGGAAGAAGTTGGCATTTGGGCCGCGGCGGGTGCAGCGCGAGGATAAAAAAAAAATCAGTTCGAAAACTGAACGCAGTCAGGGCTGGATCTTTCCCGTGTTAGCTCCGACAGTCTCAAGCCGTTCACCTTCTCCTCGTCGTCGATCTATTTCTCCAATGTTACGTCGCAACAGCCCACCGCGAGGGGAAAACTGACGGGCGCAGTTCCGGAGGCAAGAACTGCATTGGCAGCGAAAATTTCGAGACCTAGCTGCTGTCTTCCGAACAAAATCGAACTCTATATTGATGGCATTAAGGTGCACGGACTTGTTGACACTGGAGCTGCCGTATCTGTAATTAGCGAGAAACTGTGCCGAAACTTGAAGAAAGTGACCACGCAACTTACCGACCTATCTTTGCAGACAGCTACGTCCCATCATATTCAGCCTTCAGCTTTGCGCACTGCACCAGTCGTCATTCAAGGTGCGATGTACATCGTCGCATTTGTAGTTTTATTCCGTTCTTCACATGACGTTATCCTTGGGTGGGACTTTCTTTCATCAAATTCTGCTTTGGTCGACTGTGCTCGTTCTGAACTCGCGTTATCTGTGCCGTGCTATGACCCCGATGATTGCACTTCGTGTAGAGTATTTGCTGCTTCTGACGTTGACATTGCGCCTTTCTCAGCTGTTGTTGTCTCGGTGTCGTGTGCCTCCCCCCCCCCCCCGAAATGGCCTGTGTTGTTTATGCCATCGGTCCCATCTGCGTGCCGTCGAAATATCATGCCACCGTTAGCCGTCGTCGTTTTTCGCAACGGTCACACTGCCATTTATGTGTGCAATCCCTCGGACAGCCCGTCACCTCTACTACGTGGAGAATGCCTGGGAAGCTACGAACCTTACGAGTGCAATCTTCCGGCTACTATACCCGATTCTACGGTTTCACTCCCAATCTGCGCTGTCACTCCTACCAACGCGCCTAATGATGTTCTGGACGTATTCTCGGATGCCATCGACTCTGAGCTCGCACCATCTCAGTGTGAAGAAATTATAAATCTTCTACTCCGCTTTCGCTCCTCATTCGATCGTCACCAGTCAGGCTAAGGCCGAACCTCTGCGGTCGTTCACCGTATTTACACCGGTCAACAAGCCCCGCTAAGACAGCGTTCGTACCGTGTGTCATCTGCTGAACGCCGTGTCATCGATGAACAAGTGGGCGACATGTTGAAACGTGGCATCATCGAGCCCTCCAACACTCCCTGGGCTTCACCGGTTGTTCTCGTCAAGAAAAAAGACGGATCCATCCGGTTCTGCGTTGACTACCGCCGACTCAACAAGATAACGCGCAAAGACGTATACCCTCTGCCACGCATCGATGGTGCTTTGGACTGCCTACAAATCACAAATTTCACAAAAGTGTTATTTTTGTTCATATTAAGACGCAATGTGCTCCATGTGCTGGTCCAATTAAAGAGCACCTTTGTTCCTAAATCGAAAGCAGATAAACAGCTCTTCTTATATGGTCGCACGCTTCGCCTACATTCGTTGACCCGTCGACGTCTCTCGTTTCGTGCGCGACAATGCTGATATGAAATGTGCAATGAGTGCGGTGTCCGAGATACTATCGACGCGCGGTAAACGTTAAATCTGTCAGAGCAGAAGTTGTATAAATAAGTGATTAGAACTTGCCCTTTCGGTGAAGATGGGAGCCACACCATATTCTTCCTTGAAATGGGAGTTTACCGCGTAAATTTGAATTGTCAAAAATTTTACGCCGTGATGTTTATGGGTTTGTTTCGGATAAAACCGAAACCGAGAGCTCTATTCACGCTCAAGATCTGATTCCATAACATTTGATCGTGTGCACAGGTAAGAGTCACACCTTTGATCACGTGCACAGGTAAGAGTCACACCTTTAGTGCCTCAGGGTTCAGTGCCCGAACCTTTGTTATTTGTAATTGTAATCGATGATGTAGTGGATCTCATCATTAACACCACCATCAAGCCGCTTCTATGTGCAGGTGAGTGTGTCCCAAACCGCACTGTCACTAATGCTGGTGATCAACAAGAATTGGGATAGTTTTAATGTTTTGGGAAGAAAGCGGTACGTGGGAAATAAAAATTAATTATACTAAAACAGTCCTCATGACTTTCAGTAACAGAAAGAAGCTGCTGAACAAATCTTACAGTGCCAATGGTAGTTATTTATCCTTAGTGACATCTTATCTTGATTGATTTGTGGGGCTTAACGTCCCAAAACCACCATATGATTATGAGAGACGCCGTAGTGGAGGACTCCGAAAATTTCGACCACTTGGGGTTCTTTAACGTGCACCCAAATCTGAGCACACGGGCCTACGACATTTCCGCCTCCATCGGAAATGCAGCCGCCGTAGCCGGGATTTGAACCCGCGACCTGCGGGTCAGCAGCCGAGTACCTTAGCCACTAGACCACCGCGGCGGGGCGTGACATCTTATCTTAGTGACGTCTTTTCGCATAAACTAAATTGACATTCAAATGTGAACCACATCCCTGCAAAAGCACTTCGGAAACTTGACTAAATTGAGTGAACTTTTAAAAAAGTGCTACCACCGAATGTAAATTAACTGCGGAAGATCCCTTGTTCGTCCGATACTAAATTACGCTTTAACTGTATGGGCTCCCTATACCTGACGTGGTGTAACATAAGGCAGAAGAATCAATACAGAACAAATTCATATGACTCATTTTCAGACCTTATGATAGAAGCTTCGCTCCTGAATCGCATGCTATAATTTTATCATTACAGACCTCGGAACATAGGCGCAAATGCGAAAACGTTATTTTACTACACAAGATCGTTCACTCACATTGTGGTATTCAGGCACCCTTCTCTTTCATACCCGAGAACGCACGTGCCACTTGACTAACCCACAGAATAAACGTTATTTCTTTCAGAACACACATTAAAAATTTGAAGTTTCGTTTTTTTTTCATTCACAATTGAAATCTGAAATAACTTGCATGCTTCGCTTCGCGCATTGACTCATTAAAAGCTCGTTGAAAATCAACTCATCATGTTTTATTTTTTTTGTATACTCCAAGCGGTTGCCCTTTTTTTGTGCTCCTATTAGCGTATGTACAGGCATCTAATAATGATCCTGTTTAACATTCATGTAGACATATCAAATTTTCGTCTTTTTGTTTATTTTCTACGCTCTTTTTTGTTTTTTTATGTCTGCATTGAAAGTGAACCCCCTCACGCTCTCTGATTCGAGACAGCAGTATATGTAAATAATATTAAAAAACTAAGAATTAACTTAAGGTATTAATTTACCTGCGCGAACGATCCCCACTCCACAAATCGTCACACACTGAAGGCGCAATCACGGCTATTTTATTATCCCGTTGAACAACAGACGCACTGAGCTTTCGGTCTAACATTCCGTTCTTTCCGAGAAAATAGCACCTCAAATAGACAACATGAAGACAACTGATTTTGAACGCAAGATATGGGCACGTTCGCAGCCGCTAAAGTTGACATTGTGAGGACATTTCTTGTCGTTTTTTTTTTGCCTACGTGCATGCGTTTGTACTTTCACAAACGTCCTCTTGCCACTGTGCAATTTTTACCATCTCATTCTAAGCTTCAACTGTGCGTTTTTTATAGAGCACCACATGCTCCAGCAATGTCAAAGGTGCAGCTAAATACTGTTATTCAGTTTTGCCACTCGGTTAATATTAGGTTACAGCAAACGCACTTGTGTTCCGGCCTTTCCATTTACAGTCGTCTCCCGGAAGCCTACCCCTTCGTCAGATATCGCTATTTCAACCACATGCTCTGTGTCACAGAACGAGCGCTAAAAACGGGCGCGCCGCCAAATTCTTGCGATAACGCGCCGAAGAGACGCGGCGAGGTTAACGAAAAAAAAGAAAAGAGAAAACAAGCATCCAAGGCTCCCCGGGCGCGCGACGCCTCTCCTCTCGGAAGCGTGGCTTCGCCGATGAACCTCCTCACCCCACAGCGGCGGCCGGGCAAGCGCTAGAAATTTCCAGAAGGAAAGGGGCGTGTATGCCGAGTTGAGTCATCTGTCGGGGACGGCCCCCGTACAGTCTCGCGCCTCTCCACAGCCTTCGCTGCGTATCGCGCCGACGAAATGACGAGAACTTTCTGGAATGTGGCGCGGAAAGTATTTAACCGAGCAGCGGAGATGAGAGATCAGGAGAAGACGGAAGTTGGCGCCGGAGCGCGTAGGGATTCCGCCGTGGAGTCGGCGAAGGTTTTGTCTGTAGAGACAAAGCAGGAGAAGAAGATGATTTCCACCTGAGGGGTGACGACTCGAGCTACCGGCAAGAGTGTGTGTTTACCGCTATTGATCGAAGACGCGTGGCAACAGCTGCGTGTGTGAAGCCGACGTATTTCCGGCGAAGAAGTTTGAAGCATGGAGAGTGGCCAATTGAGGACGCGAGGTTTCCTGGAAGAGAAACTTCAGGGGGCTGCGGAACGACAACGCTGGACTTTGAGTGAGTGATTCTCGGAAGAGTATCATTCAGACTTTTGTTCCAAGGACTTTGGACTGAATAGGTTTTCTATCTCTTTAGTCCTTAAGTGTCTTGGTTGTTAAATGCATGCGACTGCATTGTAGTGTGAGTTGTTTTCTGTGTCCGTTGTTTTGAGTGTGGCTGATTGTACTGTGTAGTGCGTTGATTGATCGGTGACATATTGTACTGAGCTATTGTGGAGTGAGCATATTTGTGTATTGTTTTTCTGATCTGCCATTATTGAGAATATAATTTTGTTGGTTTATCAACTCTCGGCTCTGACTTGTTCTTTGGGCCACAGCCGGCGTCCGCTGGCGCGCCAAAAAGGATCACTTCTAAATTGTCCACGCTTTCGTGGTGCGGTTCGGGGGGCCGATACTTCGGCCCTTGGAATTAGCCCGGCGATCGCCTCCCTAATAACGGGACATGTGTGACAATTAATCTGGCGTCCGCGACACAGGACCTTTTGGTGCACAGTGTGTCTAAAGTAGTGAGAAAGAGCCTCGAGTTGGTGATAGTGCTACCGGAACGATTTTGTGTGTTGTTCAGTGTTCTCGTTAACGAGTGCAGGAGAGTGTTCCGATAGGCTGATTTAGGCAGATACTTTTTGCACACGGCAAGACTTTATTTGCGAGACACAATGGATCTCAAAAAGTTAGTAGCTCTTGGTGAGAAGATGGGTCTTTCTGGCGCCGAACTACGGAAGTGGGTCACCCAGAAGGAGAAAGAAGAAAAAGAGAGGGCCAAAGAAGAAAAAACAGCTGAGTTGGAGCGAGAGAGGTTGGCAGCTGAGAGAGCGAAAGAAGAAAGAGAGCAACAATTGAAGTTGGAGTTGGAGAGAGAGAGGTTGGCAACCGAAAGGGCGAGAGAAGAAAGAGAAGCGAGGGAGCGACATCTGAAGGAAGAAAGAGAAGCGAGGGAGCGACAGCTGAAGGAAGAAAGAGAAGCGAGGGAGCGACAGCTGAAAGAAGAAAGAGAAGCGGAGATGGCTGAAAGGGAACGGCAGCGGCAGCACGAGATGGAACTCGAGCGGCTCCGTTTGCAACAGCGAAGCGAAACTGCCGCCCAAGCTAGAGTTGAAAGCAGCGAACGGGAAGATCATGGCTTCCGCTTGAACCCAAGCAAGCTGCTCATCGCGTTTGATGAAAGGAAGGACGACCTTGACGCGTACCTTCACAGATTTGAGACGATTGCACGGAGCCAGAATTGGCCGGAACATCAATGGGCAACTGCTTTGAGTACTTGCTTGAGTGGTGAAGCGCTCAGTGTGTACGGAAGGCTGACGCCGACCGATGCAGCCAACTACGCAAAGGTGAAAGCTGCTTTGTTGAAGCGATTTAGATTTACTGTGGAAGGATTACGGGACAGATTGCGGACAGGAAAACCAGCTGATGGTGAGACGGCTACGCAGTATGCCGCCCGACTTTGCCATTATTTCGACAGATGGATTGAACTTTCTGGGACAGCGCAGGAGTACGATGAACTTAGAGAGCTCCTAATTAGAGAACAATTTCTTACTAGTTGCCACCCAAGCCTGTCGCTGTACTTGAAAGAGAGGAAGGCTGAATCACTCGAAGGAATGCTTGAATTGGCTGATCAATTCTTGGAAGCGCAAGGTGGAACTAATTTGGCCAAGGTCAAGAAGGAGTGTCCCGATGATTCGAAGAAATTGGCTCCCGAAGAAAAGAAGCGTGCACGAGAGAGCATTCAGCGATGTTTTCTGTGTAACCGAGTGGGTCATCGCGCGAAAAACTGTCGAACGATCTTTACAAGCCCTACGGTAGTAAAATGTTTTAAGTGTGGTCAGACTGGGCACAAAGCAGATGCATGTCGAAACGGAGCGAGTCAAACTCACCAGGTATCCTGTGTGCAAGCAGCACCGAAATCCGATAATAATGCCGTCACCGACGGATTCGTAGAATTGAAAAATGGGGAGAAAATTCCTATTGTTGGTGCTGTAATGTCAAAACAGTCAACCGGTGTTTCGAAGGGAATGCCAACGCTGCCTGGAAAAGTTGCAGACAAAGAGATTACGGTGTTAAGAGATACCGGCAGCTCCACTGTTATCGTGCGGAGAAATCTGGTACGGGAAAGTGAGTTAACAGGCAAAATGAAACCGGTTTGCCTAATCGACCGTACAGTTCGGATGCTTCCCGAAGCAGAAATCGAGGTTGAAACCCCGTACTTCAGCGGGAAGGTTACTGCTTTATGCATGACGACCCCCCTGTACGACCTTGTCATCGGAAACATCGACGGGGCACGGGGACCGAATGATCCGGAATGCTTGGGAGAAGACCCTAAGATAGAGCCCTCGCCAACCCAGCGACCGCGAGATACAGTGGAGGAGCAAGCATCCCGTGACGGATCTCACTAGAGCCCAAGGTGAAGCCGCGGCGCAAGAGACAGCGAATGAGAAGATGATCGAGTTGAATGAGTTCACGTGCTGGGCAGCTGGACGTACGTCGGCACGACCCCAACCAACAGACAGTGTAAAGGTGACGGAGTCGGCCAGCCAGGTCCAATGTCGTGACATGAATAAGCGGGTGACAGGATCGGTTGAGCGTTATCACCCGTTAACAGTGTCAGAAGTGATAATGATGGCTGAGACGCCGCCTCAGATATCGTCGTTGGAAGGGGCTCGCCGAAAAAGAACGTGGAAACACAAGAAGAGATCGAGCGAGCACCGCAAGAAAGGGCGCAAGCGCCGCTCAATGTACACAGGATAAGTGCTGAAGTCGAATCAGAATGTGTTTGGCAGTGCTGAGTGCCATATGTGGTGTTAATGTTGTGTTATCCTGTGTCACAAGTGTCGAAGTGTTGTGCTGTGATGTGATGTATAGTATTGTACCATTGTTGTAATGAGAGAACTTTGTACAATTGTATTATTGGGAATGTGTGGTGGAGTGTTGTACTCATGTGCTTGTGGTTGTGTTTTCACGTGTTGTGTAATTGAATCACAATGTACAATTGTATTAAGTGATCTATTGTGAATGTGAAGTGTCATGAGCGACGGATGGTGTTACAGTCTGTGAGAGTGTTTAGTGACTGTTCGCGCTTGTTTGTGTGGTTTTGAATATTATGAGATAATATTCTTAAAGTGGGGGGCAGTGTCACAGAACGAGCGCTAAAAACGGGTGCGCCGCCAAATTCTTGCGATAACGCGCCGGAGAGACGCGGCGAGGTTAACGAAAAAAAAAGAAGAGAGAAAACAAGCATTCAAGGCTCCCCGGGTGCGCGACGCCTCTCCTCTCAGAAGCGTGGCTTCGCCGATGAACCTCCTCACCCCACAGCGGCGGCCGGGCAAGCGCTAGAAATTTCCAGAAGGAAAGGGGCGTGTACGCCGAGTTGAGTCATCTGTCGGGGACGGCCCCCGTACAGTCTCGCGCCTCTCCACAGCCTTCGCTGCGTATCGCGCCGACGAAATGACGAGTACTTTCTGGAATGTCGCGCGGAAAGTATTTAACCGAGCAGCGGAGATGGGAGATCAGGAGAAGACGGAAGTTGGCGCCGGAGCGCGTAGGGATTCCGCCGTGGAGTCGGCGAAGGTTTTGTCTGTAGAGACAAAGCAGGAGAAGAAGATCATTTCCACCTGAGGGGTGACGACTCGAGCTACCGGCAAGAGTGTGTGTTTACCGCTATTGAGCGAAGACGCGTGGCAACAGCTGCGTGTGTGCAGCCGACGTATTTCCGGCGAAGAAGTTTGAAGCTTGGAGAGTGGCCAATTGAGGACGCGAGGTTTCCTGGAAGAGAAACTTCAGGGGGCTGCGGAACGACAACAACGCTGGACTTTGAGTGAGTGATTCTCGGAAGAGTATCATTCAGACTTTTGTTCCAAGGACTTTGGACTGAATAGGTTTTCTATCTCTTTAGTCCTTAAGTGTCTTGGTTGTTTAATGCATGCGACTGCATTGTAGTGTGAGTTGTTGTCTGTGTCCGTTGTTTTGAGTGTGGCTGATTGTACTGTGTATTGCGTTGATTGATCGGTGACATATTGTACTGAGCTATTGTGGAGTGAGCATATTCGTGTATTGTTTTTCTGATCTGTCATTATTGAGAATATAATTTTGTTGGTTTATCAACTCTCGGCTCTGACTTGTTCTTTGGGCCACAGCCGGCGTCCGCTGGCGCGCCAAAAAGAACCACTTCTAAATTGTCCACGCTTTCGTGGTGCGGTTCGGGGGGCCGATACTTCGGCCCTTGGAATTAGCCCGGCGATCGCCTCCCTAATAACGGGACATGTGTGACACTCTGCGAGTATCTTTCCTCAGAGCACCACACGGATTGAGAGATCTCGCTTTAGGGGCGGAGCTCCTTAAGGTCAAGGCTTTTTCGTTCTCCGACGTTGCCATGCGCCGTAGGCACCCCTGATAGTGACGATGATGATGATGCTGATGACGCTAAAGAACAAGCGCGTTCTAGAACACACACTTTCCACCATCACGGCACAGCGCATGCGAGATCGCAACCATATGCCATGATGATGACGATGACACTGATGAAGGGGAAGAAGATGATGATGATGAAGATGATGACGTCCCAATGTGTTCTATGATGTATTTGATATAACTAGAAACAACTAACAACCACCAAAAGAACATGGCCAGATCTCGGCTTTGGCCCCTTTATGCTAGATCCGATATCACAAAGCAGTAATAATGAAGGCAAAACGAAATTCACAATGAGACTCACTCGCTGCATTCCGGGCCGACCGGTTGTGCCCTCGCGGTCTCCGACAACAGCGCAGCTCTGGCCGACTGGGTTGGTCCTACGCCACCTCCTGCCGCCGGTTCCGACGACGACTACAGCGTAGCTCTGGCCGACTGCATTAGACGATTACATTTGTTGCCGACAATAGCTATTGCCATTGGTGCCCCGTCCGCGGACTCCTGCGACCGTGTTCATCTTTTCTGTCTTCTCTTTACTTCCGTCGCTCCCTGTCCTTGCAGCTCTGTTTCTCTCTCTCTCTCTCTCTCTCTCTATATATATATATATATATATATATATATATATAAGGAGGGATATATATATCCCTCCTTTTCCCCATCCCTTGTGAGCTACTGTTGAGTTGTCGTACCAGATGCAGACAGTTATGGGGCTCACTTTTCTCTTCTTTTCCCTTTTATAACCACATAAATAAAATAAATTCACAATCCAACACCGCATACGAGCTGCGGCCAATAAACATCGTACATAAATGTACACAATTTGACACTCATTTACATGCGTGAGTGGTCAACGTCACGGGTGTATAACGGTAACACCGAACAATTCCACTCCTTTACCCATTCAAGGCCTTCGTAGATATGCCGTGATTTTGAAATGCGAAATAATTTCTTAGTCGGACTATGTCAGGCATCCGGCGGCGGTGTCCACGGTGGCGGCCGCGTGCCTGCAGGTATTATCTCTCCGCTTTCACTTCTCTCTCATAGCATAAGCTGCGGGCGCGCGCACTTATACTCGCCTCTAGCAAGCGGGGCATGTGGTGCGAGAGTGTAGGAGAGGGCAGCTGCAGTGTCTCGCTGCTCCTTTTCTCGCCGTTCACTCTCTCTCCTCCATGCGCCCCACCCTCCCTTCCACTCGCGCCTCACTCTCGACCGTTCGCTGGCTGGGGGGTGCTCAAGAACATCCGGAAATGTGTGCTCGAGACGCCGCTGTGAAACGCCAACGCAGAACCGAGAACGCTGGCGCCCCACTCTCCCGTCCGCTCGCTCCTCACTCTCGACCATTCGCTGGCTGGGGGCCCTTTTCAAGACGATGGTAAAAGTAGGTGAAGGCTAATGTCGGACGAAAACGGTGCTTCTCTCGGCGAAAAAAAGGCATTTCCATTTCCTCACGATATTCTTCGGAAGGGGGGGGGGGGGCATTTTAGGGGCAGAGCTCCTTAAAGCGCCACCCGTTCGTCCCTTGTAGTAGTGCGTAACATGTCTTACATTTTGACCTGCAAGGTGGTGGCGGGGGGAGATTTCTCCTGTGCGTTGTTGAACAATAAAAAAATTTGCATAATGCGCGTGAACTAAAAGCCGAATTCTCCTGTATGTCATTCCCTATTAGCAGCCATTGGCATGTACATTGAGCACTATCTGACAAGGAAGGGTTGCTACCTAACCTCCTTGGTTTTAGAAAGGTTTAGTGAGCGTTGGGCCGCAGTGCCATGAATACAGTGAACTAGTATATACCATGAACTCGAGGAGGTTAAAGGTGGGAAGTAGACACGAAGCACAAGCCATAAGAAAGTGTGCGTGTGCCTCCTCTCGTTCAGTCCTTGGAATGTCCGCTGGATGGCGGTGCTTCTATAAGAGGAATATATGATGAAAAGATGCGAGATGGCGGTACTTGGAGTGTTGAATAGGTGGATGAACGGACACGCAGACAGATGCATAGACGGATGCACGAATAGACGCATGGACGGACGCAGGAGCGGATGCATGGACGAACGCAGGCATGGACACACGGATGGACGTGTGGACGTACGAACAGACGCACGCACAGACGGGCGGAGGGACAAATGAACGGACGCATGGACGAACGGAAGCAAGAACAAATAGACGGGCGGATGTTCGCCCCACTCTCCATCATTCACCCCGTGGATATGCTGGCATTTTTTTAATCACTGCCCAAAAGCCACGGCTGGTTTCAACCAATCCAGCCAGTGCAGAAGGCGCATGACGCGGCGGTAAGGCAGGGACTTCTCGTTCCAACGTGGAATCGGCCAATGGCCCTCGCTCAATGGAAACTAGAAGATGAGTACTTCGGGACTTCATTAAGGTTTAATACTTGCAGGCAAGCTTTGATCGACATATGAATACCAGAATTTCCAGAACAATGTGCACTGTACACTTAGGTAAAATAATGTAAGTGATCATGCCGCGACGCAGTATATCCTGCTATGCGTCGTTTCGTACACGCACTGAATCCCACAAAAAGATCACACATCCACAAAATAAATCATGTTAGAGGAGCTTCTCGGGAATGATCGAGTAATCGCTCGGATATTGAATTCAATTTTCATTTATTTACGAAAAAAATGAATCTGGATGGTCACATGGGCAAAAAGCTGTCACAGCAGCTTCACGAAGGCCCACGGTTCATTCATTACAAGACAATAGCACATACATGACACGTATCACGAAGTGTTTTTACATAGTCTTCGCATCGAAAGCATTATACATACAGATAAGCATACATCACACGTACACATAAAATGTAACAATAACACTTCGTTCAAGAATGCATGGTAATGAGTTAAAATAATGATCGCGTAACCCGCGAATCTTCCATACAGATCTCCTACCATCCTATATAGACGGGAGAGCATTATTACATATACAATACATAAACAATGTTCATTTATTCACACTTAGACATCATATATACATTACGTATACACAAGAGAGTTTTTCTTTTCAAAATCCAAGAATGGCGTCCCTCGATGAGCTTGAAGACCCTTTTCCCTTTAAAGACGATGGTTTTTATTGTCTGAACTATAAACAGTATATATACACAAGTGGTGTAATTTTGCAAAGTACACCACTCGTAGGATGCTCCACTTTGGTGGAGGAGCCTGAAACTTATCCATCGATGTGCATGTTTCTAGCGTTCCCCGTCTCCGTCAAGCAGATCACGTCGCCTTCTATCAGTAAAGGATCACGTTCCATGACATCAACGTGTGCGTTGAGGAACCACACGTTGAGAAGCAGAAGTTTGGACTCTGTCGAGTGGTCAGCGTCTTCTCGCAGAGCATGAGGGTAACATTGCGTTAGCGTGGGCAACCTGTGCTGCTCGAGACGCCGAAACTCACCTAGCATGTCCTTTGGTTCTTTGGAGGTAGAAGTGGCGGTACCCGTTGACGTTAGTCATGTACAAGTTGTCGACGTTGGTACACCGACTGAGTGCCACGTACACGAGTGTCAGTTGGAGCGTCTTGCTGCTCTCGTGTACCACCGAATAGTACGTTACCGCTTGAGACTTGTGTACCATTATGGCGCTCGCTTGAACGAGGAGAGAACTGCTTGCGTCTGCAGGAAACGCCCGTCTTGTGCTGGAGGGTGTGCATGACCATGCGAGGTTCGAGTGGTATCCAGAATGGTTCATATCGTAGCCGTTTCGCATGGTTTCACTGGCCCGTAGATCCAGGTTTGCTCCACGCGAGTCCTCCTCGCTTCCTCCTCCAGGGCTGTCACCACAGGGTCTTGGCGGTGAGCCTGAGCTGCCCCTGTTGCGTTGTAAGCCCGCCACCCTTTGGCCTTGGCTTCTCAGGTGTTCATGTAGCTGAGCGGAAACAAAAATTTTTAACTGCGTCAGCATCCGGAGAAGAGAAAGGAAGCGCACGTGCCGAGAACATATCTGCCGGAGAAGTGAACACGCCGCCACGGGCAAGGCGCAAGCATAAGAATCTTGCCGAGCAATCGTTTGAAAACCATTTTAAAGATGAAAGAAGACTGGTTCGAATTCACGAACTCACACTGATCGCAATATGCACGAATGTTGTCTTGCACTGTGCGTGTATAGGACCAGTTTCCAACTGCCTAGTCACGGCAGCCGTCCACTCTAACGCCTGGCATCATTTCGGATGTGCATCAAACGGGGCTCTCGAGAGCACAGCGCTTTCGCGAGTGTCTCATTTCTCCCGACGTGTATGATTTATTGTCAAGTGTCTCATAAAGACATCGCCAAAAGTTGTCGACAGAATCCACTCTCCCCCGCTTTCTTTAGCGTCTTTCTAAGAAAGACCCATGGCCGAGAACAGCCGGCGAGCGTGCCCCTACATAAACGACCAAGTATGCTGATCCAAGTGAGTGAAGAACCAGCGACAACCACGCTCACATTGTTTACTTTCGCATGCGCAATGAAGAGTCCAGAATAATGCACTCGCGCCCGTGAGAGAACGTAATCGCGAAGCCCAAACTTCATATGCATCAACATTTTTCTTTCCTTGTGCATCTGCGTGTAATTTCATTCTTGTGGGTTGCGTCAGGGAAGCTCTCTCGAGATTTTTGAGATAATTCTATTCCGTTTTTGTGTCTTACCTAGGAGGGCGTAAATGCACGCTAAAATAGAAGGTACCGGCAAGGTATTGTTAAGCTGAGTGCTCGATGTGCAATATGTTTAAAGTATAAAAAGCAAAATAAGCCTTCAAAGCGCATCAACTCGTGAATAGGTTTCGAATTATTGAAATAGAAGATTGCCCCATCAAGATCTACATAGAATTGAGGCGTGAACGTTTGTTTTTACCACCGCCTACAGAGGCAAGCGTAACGGCGTGCTCTCAGAAGAACTTCGGTAATAGCTTGGAGAAAAGCGTGGATGCGGAGATTCCTACTTGAAGAGGTTAGCGTGAGACAGAGAATTCATTTTTCATCACGCTTTGCTCTGTCAGTGCCACAGCGTACAAGGATAAGCGCACCTGTCCCGTGTGTCCTTTTTGCTTACTGTTAAGCAAGTAGACAGCGATAGCCGCTCATTAAGTGCGCGAGCAGGCACCATCCCACTCGCTGTTCTTATTGTTTGTTATATGTATATACTGTAGGCATTCATTAAGCACATCTACTTTCTTTAGACATATTCATCATCATGAGTGGTCGTCATCTTCATCTGCTGTGGGGACTTGGCTTGTCAGAGTTCTGTGCCTTGGGCGTGGTCGCTTCATCGTGTCTTCTGGGCCTAATAAAGGTTGCCTTCACCGTTACATCACAAGTGGTGGAGTGTTCTCTACGATCTTCCGTCCTCTCCCAGCCCGATCTGCCTCCTGGAGCTCTGCTCAGGTCGTCGTTTGTGCCAGGTGTCCGGTAACATGCCTCAGGACGAGCCAACCGGCGCTTCTGCGTCTACCTCCACGGCCCTGGCTACTGCGGCCTATCCATCGTGGATTATCACCACGCACCAGCGTGAGCCGCCCACGTTCGCCGGACTTCGAGGTGAAGATGTGGAGGATTTGTTGGACCAGTTCAATCGAGCGAGTTTCACTAACAACTGGGATGATCCTACCAAGCTTCGTCGTGTTTCTTTCTATCTGACAGGCGTAGCGAAAACATGGTTTTTCAATCATGAAACGGACATTACGGACTGGACGCGTTTCAAGCAACAGCTTCGCCAAATTTTCGGCACCCCGGGGGTTCATTCAGCTCTCGCGAAGAATGACCCACTGGATGCTCGCAAGCACCAATGCGGTGAGTCTTACACATCGTACATAGAGGATGTGCTTGCTCTCTGTCACCGTTTCAACACGTCCATGTCTGAATCAGAGAGAGTTCGTCATCTATTGAAAGGGATCGGCACGGTCGCGTTTAATGCCTTGGTCATTCGAAACCCGACTACAGTCGCTGACGTTGTTGCCACATCCCAACGCCTAGAGGAACTTGAATCCCAACGGTTACCATCGGACAGCGCTGAAAACACCACCACGACTGATGCCTCATTGCGTGCCATCATCCGGGCGATTATACGGGAAGAGCTGCAATCTTTCGGCCTCTCAATGACACCGAGTCCACCTCCCCCCTCCAACACTGTTTTGCGCGACGTTATCAAAGAGGAGTTGGTGTCCATGACTGGGCCAGCGTATGTAGACCCTCCAGTACCTCGACCCCAGCCGACGTACGCACAAGTCCTCGCTGGATCACCACCCGTCGTACAACCGATGCCCGCACACTCGACGCCTGTCCCGCTGGCTTCGTTGACTCCGAGTGCGCCTAGCCAACCCTTTCACCCGCCGTGGCGGCCGCCTCGTCCAATCTGTTACTACTGCGGCTATCGGGGCCACATTGCACGCGTCTGTCGGAAGCGTCAGCAGGACGAACGTCGTGGATTCAACACCTACGGACGGGATGATGGGACAAGCTGGTACGCTTTCGAACGTCGTCCTTATGATCCGCCGCTACGTCGCTCACCGTCTCCAACTGCGACATCTGAGCCAACCAGTTCTTACCGCTCTACTAGATGCCGCTCACCCTCACTCCTGCGCCGCTCCACGTCTCCGTTGCGACCTGTCTCGCAATTCACCAACCAACGCCCGGAAAACTAACCTCTGCAGCTTTTGGAGGAAAAGCTGAATCGAACGAAAAGACAGAAATTCCCCCAGTGCGTCCATATAATACGATATCTGTTTTAATAGAAGGTGTGTACGTGGATGGTTTAATAGACACTGGTGCTTGTTTATCTGTGATTGATCGTTCCTTGTTCTCACGTTTGTGAAAAGTCACCACCCCTTATTATGGACCTACACTGCACGCTCCTCAAGGGGACGCCATTAGACCTGCCGCTATGTGCACCGCTCGTGTTTTCATAGCTGGTCATCTTCATTTTGTGCAATTTGCTGTGCTGAGTTCGTGTGCCCACCAGCTTATATTAGGCTGGGATTTTCTGTCTACGGCGAACGCTCCCATCTGCTGTCAAGAAAATGTTGTTCATATGATGGAAACTGACTGTACCCTGTATGTGGATGACAAGCCCGTTCGCTTGCTCGCTGCTGAAGATACCGAGCTACCACCTGGTCATCAGCGGATAGTTGCCATCATTTCTAATGTGATCGACTCTGGTGACGTGTTTGTCCAACCATCTGCACGCTGTCTCGCAAGAGGTATAGCCCTTGCTTCAGGTCTAGCGCGGTTCCACAATGGCTCCGGACTTCTCTACGCTACAAATTAGACTTCTGAGAAAATTCTTATTCCTAAAGGCACCACAATGGCTTGCGTTTCTGAATATCAACCTGTCTCTGTTGTCCCGCTTATGCCAGCGTGTTCTGACCTTCCTTTTATTGGACGTTCATCAAGCGTTTCTGTTCTTGCTGCGACTATTAGTCCAAAACTGACCTCTTCACAGACAGATGAGTTGCTTGCCTTGCTACAAAAGCATAGGAGATTGTTTGATGCCCATTCCTCATCTTTGGGACAGACGTCCATTATTAGGCGTCGTATCCAGACCGATGGCACTTCCATCGTACGCCGTCAACCATATCGCGTCTCTTCGTCCGAGCGTGAGATCATTGAACAAAATGTAGCCGATATGCTGCAACGGAACATTATACGTCCCTCCGCGAGTCCTTGGTCATCCCCTGTTGTCTTAGTAAGGAAAAAAGATGACTCCGTGCAATTTTGCATGGACTACAGAGCACTTAATAAGATTACCCACAAGGATGTTTACCCCATGCTGCGCATAGACGATGCTTTGGATTCACTGCAAGGTGCTGAGTACTTCTGAAGCCTAGACCTGCGTTCAGCTTACTGGCAAATACCCATGCACGAGGATGACAAAGAAAAGACAGCGTTTTCAACACCAGATGGGCTGTACGAATTCAACGTCATGCCATTTGGCCTTTGCAATGCTCCAGCAACATTCGAGCGGATCATCGACACTGTTTTACGAGGCTTGAAGTGGAAGACTTGCTTGTGCCATTTAGACTATATCGTTATTTTCTCGTCAACCTTCCCTCAGCACTTGCAATGACTGCACGAAGTTCTTACGTGCCTTGCAAATGCAGGCCTTCAGCTGAACACCAAGAAGTGCCGTTTTGCAAGCAAGACGATTAAAGTGTTAGGCCATATCGTAAGCAAGGACGGTATTCGTCCCGATCCTGACAAGATTTCCGCTGTCCAACACTTCCCGCGTCCTGAAAAAGCCAAAGATTTGCGCAGTTTCCTCGGCCTCGCTTCTTATTTTCGCCGATTCATTCGAGACTTCGCCTCAATAGCTTCACCATTGCACAAGTTGCTCGGATCAGGCGTCACATTTGTGTGGTCTCCTGAATGTGAAGCGGCGTTTGCCGAACTGAAGTGTGCACTCACATCCGAACCAGTCCTCTGCCATTTCGACGAAACCGCGCCTACGCGCCTGCATACAGACGCTAGTGGTCGAGGCATTGGTGGAATTCTCCTACAGCGAGACAAATCTTCACGTGAGAAAGTCGTCGCATACACGAGCCGTGCACTGACCCCTGCCGAAAAGAATTATACCATCACTGAACAGGAGTGCCTAGTGGTCGTATGGTCGATACAAAAATTTCGACCTTATCTCCACGGCCGCCACTTACTGTGGTAACGGACCATCACGCCTTGTGCTGGCTCTCGAAAATCAAAAACTTGTCCGGCCGCCTTGGTCGCTGGATTCTTCGCTTACAAGAATACGACTTCACGATCACATACAAGTCGGGAAACAAGCATCAAGACGCCGACGCACTTTCGCGTTGCCCGCTCTCTTCGGAGCCATTTAACAAACCCGCCACTGCCGCACTCGAGAAGCTTTCGGCCGTCTCTTCCCTACATGTTTCGTCATTAGCAACTGTGGACCCAACTTAATCAAGCAAGTGTGGTTTGTTCTTATCTCACCAACGTGCTGACCCTTACTGTCGCCGCATCATGGACCGTCTTGATGGGACTTGCCGACCCCCTAACGCCCGTCTTTGCCGACAGCTGACGCAATTCAAGCTCAACAACCACGTCCTGTACCGTCATATCTACCACCCTGATGGTCAACGCTGGGCGCCCATTCTACCTCGGTCTCTTCGGGCTCAAGTCCTCAAGACATATTACGACAACATGTCTGCTGGACACATGGGCTTCCAGAAAACGTATGACCACATAATATGTCACTACTACTGGCCGGGCTTGTCCACTTGTGTCGCGAAGTACGTTGCCTCATGCACCCTTTGTCAGCGTCGCAAGCTACCTGCATCAACTCGAAGTGGACAATTACAACCGCTCCCGTGTCCCCTGCAAGCATTCGTGGTAGTTGGCATTGACCTGTATGGTCCGGTTTCTATGACTGTCATGGGCAATCGATGGATAGTTACAGCTGTCGACCACCTGACCCGCTACGCCGAAACAGCTTCCGTGCCTTCTGCATCAGCTTCGGAAGTGGCCGACTTCATCCTTCGAGCAATAATCCTTCGACACGGAGCTCCTCGTGTAATCCTGAGTGACCGTGGAAGAGTATTTCTTTCGGAACTCGTTGAAGAAGTGCTCAAATCATCAGGCACTACACACAAAACAAGCTCCAGTTACCATCCTCAGACGAACGGCCTGACTGAGCGCTTTCATCGTACACTGTCAGATATGATAGCGATGCATATCGAACCCGACCACAGAAACTGGGACACCATTTTGCCATTTGTCACTTTTGCGTATAATACATCTGTACAGCGCACAACCGGTTACTCGCCGTTCTACCTCGTCCACGGTCGCTTCCCTTCTTCTTTCCTCGATGTTTCGTTCTTCTCTGCGCCTGTCAAACCATGTTCATCTTCAAGTGAAGAATACGTGTCTCGTCTACTTCATTGCCGCCAGCTGGCTCGCGTCAACACTGAAGCCAAGCAACAGGATCGCAAGCTTGAATATGATGCCTCTCATCGTGCCGTGTCTTTCAGCCCTGGCGACGAAGTCCTCCTTCTTACACCCATTCACACTCCCGGACTGTGCGAGAAGTTTCAGTTACGTGTTATTGGCCCCTACACTGTCTTGGAGCAAACGTCTCCTGTGAATTATCGCGTGGCACCCGTTCTTCTTCCGTCGGACCGCCGCTACAGGGCAGCAGAAATAGTCCACGTATCCCGCATGAAGCCTTTCATACGGCGTTCATCTTCGCTTTAAACTGCGGTCAAGAACTGCGGTCGGGATGACCGCTTTCACGTGGGGGGAAGGTAGTGTAGGCATTCATTAAGCACATCTACTTGCTTTAGACATATTCATCATCATGAGTGGTCGTCATCTTCATCTGCTGTGGGGACTTGGCTTGTCAGAGTTCTGTGCCGTGGGCGTGGTCGCTTCATCGTGTCTTCTGGGCCTAATAAAGGTTGCCTTCACCGTTACATCACAATACCTATAAACAATTGTGGTCAGTCGGTACGTCCGCTACCCGAACGTACAACTACTGCATCGGGTTTAAGCCACTAGAATTAGCGCCCACCTATGACTGAAGCATGAGTATGATAGTGACACTATATGACAAAAAAAACTCAGAGCTTTGCTGCAGAAGTGAAGCAATGAACACGATAGCAACGAATTAAAAGGTCACGCACAGAATGACAAGCAGTTTAAAATTATGTGCCCTACGTTTCTCACGCACAAATGACGCACGAAACGTACTCCCAGATGCAGATGAACTCTATTAAGCGTCTTAGTTGTTACTTCGCCCTGTCTGAAAAGCATGCCTTTTTCGCAAACGAAAATTGTGCAACAATTGCAGTGACATTTGTGCACCCGGTCTGTACAACAGAATTGTTCCAATGGAAGCCCAAGGCCAGCCAAGACATACGATCTTTCCCATCACGAAAAAAGGGCGCACGAGTGAGCGTTGCCCCCATCCTCTCCGCGGTGCCATGCACGCGTGGGAGATAAGAGCGCGTGCCACCGCGTCGTAACGATGTCGCGACGCGCGATCATTGTGCCATCTTGCTGGTAATGCTGAAAACACTATAGTACTCCCTGAGATGCCCGTCAGCGGCAGTAAGTAGCAGATCCAGAGAGCTTGCCGTTTGAACATTGAAGGAGATGCTCCGCCGTGACTCAGTGGTTAACACCTCGCACTAACGATTCAGAGGTCCCAAGTTTAAATTACGCGTGCCGGAGTCTTTTTTTGGATTATTTTGAAGACGATAGTCTTTCTTGGGGACCTTCGACAAAAAAAAATTGGTCTCTCTGTCGGTCTGTACAACTGTCTGTTTATCCGCCCTAATCGATACCTCAAACGGCACCAAACGACCAACCCCATCCGCAGCGCCCACCAATATTGCTCAAGATTCAGCGTTC
Organism: Rhipicephalus microplus; assembly: GCF_043290135.1. Taxonomy (NCBI): domain Eukaryota; kingdom Metazoa; phylum Arthropoda; class Arachnida; order Ixodida; family Ixodidae; genus Rhipicephalus; species Rhipicephalus microplus. The sequence goes on along the minus strand of NC_134703.1, from coordinate 12,409,796 downwards.
ATAGTTCTGCGATGGTCAAGTAAAAAGTAGTTATTGCGCATATCTCAGGTGCCATAACAACACGTCGATGTTTTGTATATCTGCCTTTATACTAGAAGAGGCACACACAAGTAAGTGTAAGGACTGTAGCGTTTATCGTGCTGCGCTGACAGTGCAACACGATGTTAAAAAATATAAGTGTTTCCGATGCTTTGCTACGACGACACTGTGGTGGCACCTGCCCGTCGCTTTGCGCTTTACACCGTATCATTTCCGAGGCTGGCGCGCATCTTTCTCCACTGGTGCACGTGCCTTCGTTTTCGAAGATAACTGCCAGATGGCGCTCGTGTCTACGTGCCTCAATGCGCTCGTTCGTCTCCGCTACACGCTCGAGGCGCTCTAACGCTGCGCCTTCAAAATACTATTCAATGATTTTCTTGCGCAGAACACCAAATAAACGTTTTGTTCACTCTCTCCAGGTGCAAGACTATCCTCATTCGACGACATTTACAGTGTAACATGCAGATTCGGGCCCATTTTTCGTCTCTTGCGTTTACATATATATATAAGTACGTATACATATATGGTGAGTAACGGTGGCCTCAATGTCGACGCCGGCGGTAAAATTCAGCCGAAAGTATTCATATGATTGCTATTGCAACACAAACGCCAGGCCTCCGCGGGAGGTGCAGAACAATCACTGGGAAACTAATACAGCGGCCTTTCAGAGTATTTTCTAAACACTCATTGGGTAACTGCTGCAAGCACACTTGCTGCGTACCTACTACAGCAGTAATATTATTTGGCTGATGATGATGGATGATGATTCACTCTACTATTTTTCGCCTTTCTTCTGAGAAGCGTGTTATTATTCAAACGTGTCTACAATATTATATACGTACAAAAATCAAACTAGTGATCTAATTTAATATTACATTCTTCTCTTTATATAAATAAATATACGCATTAAATGAAGCACCACAATTTCGTAGGTCATCGGTAATTTTTCTGGTATATAATCTTCATTATTCTAAAACTTCACATTAATTTATAGAATCACTCAATTCTTGGCCAAACCCTCACACCAGGTATGCACCACGGGCAATGGGTGAACAAAGACAAGTGGATATGCGCCTCGGTTAATAGGTGATGAAAAACAAGCTTTTGTAATAGGTTGGAGCATCGCACGACCTACTCGTTACGCTATTCGCATTGTGGGACGCCTTGATGATCTTTTGCTGTTCTAAAACGCTTTATTGAGCCCTAACCGCATGCACACGATTTCCCTGCGACAGCGACAAACGACAGCGACGAGCGAGAAGATTCGCTGTCGCGGAGGCCCATCCGTCGCCGCCGCTTGTCGCGTCGCGCGTTTCCGGAAAACTGGAGAAGATCGCTTGTCGCCCCGATGCCAGCCTGGCGATTTCCGGTAACATGGCTGCGCACTTGGTCCTCGCTTCGGTTGCAAATTCGCTTTCGATGCTTGTTAAGGAATGCAAGGTTTAAGCTACATTTTTTACATAGTTATTTCAAGCGGAGAGCGGAAGAGCGGCCGTATTTTGTCTTAAATCTTATTATCCAAGGTTTGTTTTGATGTCTCGACGCATTGTAGCAAGCGACAGTTTTGTCTCTTGCTACAATGCGAAATCATCGTGCGAAGAGCGTCGTGCTGTTTTAGCGTACGCTTCTGGGCTGCCTGTCGGGGTAAATCAAAGATTGCAAAAAAAAAAACAAGGTAAGGAAAAGCTTTTTTGGCTCTATTATGTCACACAAGACCGTAATAAATTTTGCATGTTATCATCGAGTAACTTTTAAATCTCTGGTCGCAATATATGGATATATGCACGCGATAGTTTTCATTCAAGCAACAATGACACTTCGCCTCCGACATGCGGCTGCAGACGCCGCGACGGAGCAAGCTTGTCACTGTTGCTTGTCTCTGTCGCTAGGAAATCACGTGCATGCGGTTAGGGCTTTATTCATATTAACACGATTCCTTTCCCGACATCAAACCTGCCCAAGGCAAGCTTGCGAACAAGTCTCATGCACCGGCGTGGCTGTATCGTACAATACTGCGCTGGCACGCAGTGGTCAATGGTTCGAACCCCCACTGTGTCTGTGGTGCTAGTTTTTTTCTTCCTTATTTCGCGATAGTGGTTACGGACACTAGCAGCGGCACCGGCGGACGACTACGGCACTGCACGTGACTTGAGTTTTGATCTCAGAACACCTTTTGCTGTAGAGTAGTTTCTATGGCTAAAGTTTGTATCTACCTTCACGTTACATGCACTTTTCGTGAATTCATCTTGGGCAAGGAGGAAGGAAGAAACAACTGTAAGGACCAAAAGGTTAGCGACTTTGTGAATCTGCTGGCTACCTTGTGCTCGGAAAGTGGGCATTCAAATGAGAAAGAAGCCTGCATTAGTGAAAGGCATTCCAAGCCACAGGCTGCTCAGCAGAATCTCCTCAGCTCCAGATATTTATGATAGAAGACAAAGCTTGAGATGGGAATCTATGGTGTGTAGCCGAGCGTTTGTGAATTCCATAGAGTTCCACTGCGCCACTGTGAGGTCACGTGCCAAGCCTTGTAGCTGCGGTAGTTCTTCAGAACGGCGTGGCTGTACATTGGATACCGTGATGCGAAAACATCTGCGCAGTCTTTGCCATATATCTCATAATGACATCATGGGCGAAATTTTGAATTCCCGATTCCGCGCGAATGCACGTATGTATGTATGTATGTATGTATGTATGTATGTATGTATGTATGTATGTATGTATGTATGTATGTATGTATGTATGTATGTATGTATGTATGTATGTATGTATGTATGTATGTATGTATGTATGTATGTATGTATGTACGTACGTATGTATGTATGTATGTATGTATGTACGTACGTACGTACGTACGTACGTACGTATGTATGTATGTATGTATGTATGTATGTATGTATGTATGTATGTATGTATGTATGTATGTATGTATGTATGTATGTATGTATGTATGTATGTATGTATGTATGTATGTATGGAAGAATGCATACGCGTTTGTACGCGGTGCGCGATGCTTTCGTAATGGTGTACGCCGAAAGCTTTCCGGAGAGCTCCCTGGATATTTCAGTTCAGCGGCGCGATTTTCAAATGCACAACCAAAACTACGAGTGATAGTATGGTCCCCATGATTTCGCATCTACGTGAGACAACGCGATTTCCTTTCTTCCATAGTTGTTGCGTCGAATGAAAATTCCCCGACTCTCTCGGTGTTGAGAAACCTCGCTCACAAAACTAAACCACTGAACACGTGAGTGATTTATAGCGGGCGAACTTGAAAAACGCACGTTTGTTTCAAACAGCTGCGTATTTCGGAAGCTCTACGACCATTTCTGCTCGACACGATACCAGGCGCTAGATAGCTTCGAGTCCATATTTTATTCACAAGGCCTGCATCCCAAATGTTATGCGACGAATATGTAGAGAGCGTACGCTACCTGACAGAACAAATGGGGGAACCGGTAGATCAGAGTGCGAGATTTCTTTTGCTGTAAAAGGATACCCAGCTTTCTCTCTTTGGTATCACCTGCAAGTTCCCTACTAAGAGTAAAATATCTTACGAGCAAAATTACAAAAGAAACACACACATTCAGTGGAAGAAAATGGAGATAGAGAAGAGGAAGGCAGAAAGGTTCATTCATCCTGCACTGGGGCAATAAGGGATTGAGATACAGCGAGATAAAAAAAATGGCATATCCTATATACCTGAGAACCGACGTTATGCGAAGCATGCGAGGGAAGCTGACCATGTTGCATCTTTTTATTAAGCGACACCTCATGAAATGGCGCTAAATATATGTGCAAATTTTGCACGAACACAGACAAAGAGAGAAAAAAAATTGCCCGCAGCTTCCCTCGGGGGAACACTGAGGAGGATGCGGAGCATATAATTGGTTAACGGGGTGTTAAAGTGCGACTTACTTGGGTCGATGGCTAAATTGGTTAACGTGGTTGTGAAATGGGGTGTTAAATTGCGACTTACTTGGGTCGATGGCTAAATTGATTAACGTGGTTGTAGGAGTGGGTGTTAAATGAGTGAACACGTACACACGTATGCGAAAGGGCGGCGCTGGTCGAAGGGACGTCGATCATTGTGTTTGTGGATTCGTTGGAATTCATTTCACCGCGACCTTGGACGTCGACGCGCCGTACAAACCAACGGACGAGCGGCAACTGAGCGAGCGAGCGCCGACCTTGAGTATATATACAGCGCGACGGCGCATGCGCTGTCAGCTGTCGAATGTTCTCGAAGGAGAAGCGCGCGCGCGGCACAGATGGCGACGGCGCGACGGCGCATGCGCTGTCAGCTGTCGAATGTTCTCGAAGGAGAAGCGCGCGCGGCACAGATGGTGGGCGACGGCGCATGCGCGCGCGTCAGCTGTCGAATGTTCGAGAAGCGGTGCGGACGGCGCACTACAAGGCGCGAGTATAAGATGCTTCCGCATCTAAAACTTTATCTTATCTTAAGAAAATCGGGCTGCGAGAAGGTGTGGGATCCTACTCGTGGTAGGCCTCTTTCATCACTTCAGCCCACCTCAGGATATTCTCCTGAAGGTCAGATTTGTAGCTGCGCACGGCAGCCTCTCACAGCTACTGACTCCTTATTGACATATGTTAAAGAATTGCAGATGTTTATAATACCAGTTGTTTGCACTTGCGCAACGATGCCAACTGAAAAATGTGTTACACTGCCCTTCAACCTATAAAATATTATGCCAGACTACCAGACAAGGAAGGCTCTCGAGCTTTTGTCTAAGCAAATCTCTCTTTTTCTGATCAAACGAAAAGGAGAGAAAACTTCAAAGGTTGCTTTCAAATAATTAAAATTATTTCTGGCGAACAGCTAGTAGTACCACGAGTAGTGTAGATAAAAATACCTTTTTAGCTGACACCAATGATGCTCAAAATCTAGCAAAAAAAATTGGCAGATCCCACGTACAGTGGCAACCGATGATATGTGAAGCACGAATGAGGAAGGTCGATATGCCACTTTAAAATCAGCACAACGTTACGAGGTGGAGGTAAATTATGCCGTATGCGACTTTCATTTCATGATTGTCAAATTTGCACGCTTCATTTGCCTTCGTCACGTATTCACGTCACTTGGTACTAAATTTGGTATATGTGGAGCTAGCGAAACGGTCACGAGCCCACTTGCAGCACAGCATTTGGTCATGTTTTACATGACACGCATATCATTATTATCGTGTTTGAACGTGTCATTCACCTTAGTCATCTATCCACGCCCCGTCATATCAAATTTGGTATATGTGGAGGTAGTGAAATGGCCGCGAGCGCATCATGATCGTGGTATGTTGTCATGTTCTTACATGGCACACGTGTCATGATTATCATGCTTGCATCAGTCATATACTTTCGTCATCCTATGACGTCACGTAACACCAAATTTGGTACATGTGAAGCTAGCGAAATCGTCACGAGCGCATCATGAGTGAAGCATGTAGTCATGTTGCTACATGACATGCATCTCAGGATTATCATGTTTGCTCCAGTCTCATACATTCGTCATCCAATCACTTTATGTATTATCAAACTTGGTATATGTGACGCTAGCGAAATGACCGCGAGCGCATCATGAGAGTGGCATGTAGTCATGCTGTTATATAACACGAACCTGCACTGATGATTATCATGTTTGCACCAGTGACATACCTTCGTCATCTATTCACGTACCGTAATACCAAATTTGGTAGATGTGAAGCTAGCGCGGCTGCATTTCCGATGGAGGCGGAAATGTTGTAGGCCCGTGTGCTCAGATTTGGGTGCACGTTAAAGAACCCCCAGGTGGTCTAAATTTCCGAAACCCTCCACTACGGCGTCTCTCATAATCATATAGTGGTTTTGGGACGTTAAACCCCACATATGAATCAATCAATCAGATGTGAAGCTAGCGAAATGGCTGCAAGTACACCATGAGCGTCGCGTGTAGTCTTGACTAGTCATAACATGAGAATTATGACATGCATGTTATGATGTTCACGTTAGGGTCTGTCACGTATGTTCAATATGCAGTCACGCAATACCATGCTAGTTTTGCATCATGTGAACGAAACCACTGCAAGAACAGCAAGACCATGACATGTATATCATGATATTCATGACAAACATTTTAGGATTTTCATGTTATGACTTGTTGCTTATGCTCGCCATACAGTCATGCTATGACATACCAAGTTTGGTATCGATACCATTATCGAAACGGCCAGAAGAGGTAAAAGTCGTAAGCAGATAGATAGATAGATAGATAGATAGATAGATAGATAGATAGATAGATAGATAGATAGATAGATAGATAGATAGATAGACAGACAGACAGACAGACAGACAGACAGACAGACAGACAGACAGACAGACAGACAGACAGACAGACAGACAGACAGATAGATAGATAGATAGATAGATAGATAGATAGATAGATAGATAGATAGATAGATAGATAGATAGATAGATAGATAGATAGATAGATAGATAGATAGATAGATAGATAGATAGATAGATAGATAGATAGAAAGATAGATAGATAGATAGATAGATAGATAGATAGATAGATAGATAGATAGATAGATAGATAGATAGATAGATAGATAGATAGATAGATAGATAGATAGATAGATAGATAGATAGATAGATAGATAGATAGATAGATAGATAGATAGATATGCTCAAAGTAGCCGAAGTTCGCTAAGAAATGCTTCGCACTTAAAAGAAAAAATTCGGAAGACCCCACGTGCCTGGGAATTGACTGCGGAAGGAAGGTGACTGTGCTGCGATTTTTTTTTATTGAGCGACACATTATGAAATAACGCTAAATATCATGCGTATTAGCAACGCCAGAAGCTGATATGAGGGCTTATGCTCACAAACATGCTGGCCTTGGACACTGCTACATAAATGAACTCCAGCGCAAGACAACTAGCCACGGTTGACGTTAACCGGACGTGCCATCTGTATCTAAGGGGTATTATACATGTAAAACTCACAAAATGAGGTAAGTAGCACTGCAGCCGCTATTGAAGTTTCACGAAGATTAGCGTCTATTTGAAAAGTAGTTCCGAGACCCGGCGTAGCTCTATGGTTAAATGCTTCATTGACACGCAGAATGCTTGGGTTTAATTCCAGCTGGGACCCTCACATTTATTCTGTGCATCCATCGGGCCGACGCTACCAATGTAGGGAATTTCTTAACGCTCGCGCGGTAATATTGTCTTGTGTGCTTTTGTCGTTCCTGGGTAGATGTGTCAATAACTTGTGGCACATATCCGCATACCAGCGGCACATACCCGCCCATGAGTATTTGCCACTGTCTGGTAGGAAGTGTTTGATGACGTACGCGACGGGATTGTGACATTATTCGTGTCTAGACCAGCACGTCATATTCGTCAAATAATCTTACCCTCCCATGCTAATTTTCGATGACACCATGTTAAGGAGATTACCACGAGAGCACACAAATGTAAGCGGATAGATAGATCCACAGGGTGAGGGTGAATATCCACAGGGTGAGAGTGAGTGGGGCGAAGCGTCCGTACGCCCATTCATGCTTCTGTCCAGCTTTCCATCCGCCCGTGCATCTGTCCATTCGTCCGTCCATTCATCCGTCCGTCTGTCGGTCTGTGCGTCCGTCCGTTCGTCTTTGCATATGTCTATCTGTGCATCCGTGCACCTGTCCATGTGTCTGTCCGTCCATGCGTGCGTCCATTCGTCCGTGTGTCCGTCCGTCGATTACGTTCGAGAATGCAGACGGCGCACGGGCAACACCGACGAGAGGCGAGCCAAAGAACCCGAGTGCAAGCGTCTTCAACGCGCCCACCACTCTGCTTCGTCCATGCCCTACTTGAAACCGCCTTCAATGCAGCGCGTTTGAAACGTGTCTGTGCATTTGTGCTGCCTTTGTACCACCTAAGTACAGCGCGTTCGAAACACGTTTGTGCTGCATTGAAATCGGTGGCAAGTCAAGTTCAAGTCAAGCAGTGTTTCTGAATACGGGTGTAAGAGGAGCTTCACACCTAAATACGCTACACACACGCTGCCAGCACGAACGCTACAAACGCGTTTCAAACACACTGCATTGAGGCGGTGGCAAGTCACGTTCAAGTGAAGGACGTGCGAGCTCCAGTTGCTAGGGGTGACGATAAGCGCGCGTGCCCGCGGCTGTTGCTATGGAAGAGGGCGGTGGATGGATTCCGACAGACACTTGACATAGCTAGACTAAAAAATGCGCATTAAAAAAAACCGAACAGCTCGCGCTGCACAACTGTTCACTGGCCACCCAATATGTATATAATCTAAGGAAAAATTGGCCGAAAAAAGAATAACGGAGCCCAAAAGGCGTGCGCGATGAACGAATAGACCGTTGAGGAGGAACCACAGAGGGAAGCGTGCCGCGTGCAAACCACTTAGTCTCCAAACACGCTCCAAAGGGATGAATGAATGAGTGATTCTTAAGAGAGAAAAGAAGAGAAAAGTGAGCCCCGTTACTGTCTGCTTCAGTGAGCGACACCTCCACAGTAGCTCACAAGGGATGGGGGTGAGGAGGGATAAAAGGGTAGGAGTAAAGGTGTAGAAAAGAGGAAGAAGAAGCGACAACAAACTGAGGGGATAGGAGAGATAGGAAAGATGGAAGCACGGTCACTTGAGTCCGAGGACGGGGCACACTTGCGAGAGCTGTTGCCGGCGTCGGTAGATGGCGTAGAGCAAGTCCAGTCGGTCAGAGCTACACTGTCGTCGAAGGTCGTCGGCGACAGGAGGTAACGTAGGGCGAGCCCAGTCGGCCAGAGCTACGCCGACGCCGGAGATCGCAAGCGCGCGGAGCGCTCCCGCGCACAACCGGTCGGCACGGAATCCAGCAAGCGACTCAAAGGGATGAGCCACCCGGGCCATGCAGGCAGCGCGCAGAGCGTTGCCAAGGTCGCTAGCCGTCCTCCTCCTCTCCTGGCTAAGTCTTTCCCTGTATTTTGCAGGCGACGGTTCGCGTTGCGTCGCGCTTAGAGTGCTCGACCACGGCCGCCTGCATTCGACGATCTAGGAATTAAGACGTGGTGCTTGTGTGTTCGCTTGGATCAGCGTGGGCTGCTGCTTTTACGTTTCGCTGCACCCATAAAGTCTGGAGCAAGTTTCGACACGTCACCACACTACGCTGTATATATCTCTGGCATCAGGATAGTCACGACCAACTCACGACAGCAACAGTTGGGAAGGCCAACATGGCTGGATTCTTTCGCAAGTAGGTTATCATTCTTTATTCTACTCTTCTGGTCGCGTGTGCGATGCGGATCGCGCTTGCCGGCAATGGGCTTGGTCGTGTTGTATATCGCACGCACGATATGCACCGCGAAAGTCAGCTTGGGCGTCTGCAGTTCACCTGTGCTTTACGACCACCTGGAAATTGGCCGCCATTTCCGTCGGCTTCCCGTACGCTCACTCATCGAGTGCTCGCGTGTCTTCACCACCACGATGAGCTCCGGGCTTACCATATTGGGCTGAGACCTCGTCGCTGTGTTGGGAGTCGTCGAAAACACGTTGCGGGTTCTCTCAATGAGCTTGGCTATAGTATGTCGTGCGCTGTAAATGCATCAGCACGGGCTGGCGGGGCTTTCGCTAGCGTCGGAACTCAGAGAAAACTGGTCGCCATTACAGTTGGCTTTCCCGCCAGTCGGTCGCAAGCAGCTCGGCGCCGTCCATTGGCCGCGGCGGCGGACCTGCGTTTGCGCGCTGCACTCGCTCGAGTTTGTGGAAAAGGGCCACATTACTGTCGATTTCTTCGACGCTAGCTCGAAACCAGCTCGGCGTTGTTCGTGGCGGTGACCAAGCGTATGCTCGCTCTCTTGTTCGAGGAGGAGGAGAAGAATAAACATGTGTTCGAAGTTCGCTGGCAGCAGACACTCCGCGTGCAGCGCCGTGTTTGGTCTCGCGTTCGCTTGCTCGAGCTGAACGACGTCGCCCGCTTAGGACTCGCCGACTTGTTGATGGCACGTGTTATGCCAGCGAGTCCTCGTCAAACGACCGTGCCTCTGAAAAAGGCAATCTGGGTCAAGGCCAGCCGCAGTCGGCCGGGCGCGATCAACTCGACGGTGTGAACACGCGCGGCGCTTCCCTGGCCCACGTGCATTGAGTCATCTGCGCACGTGACAGCGAGCCGGCGTTCTCGTGTCGGGTGGTCTGACGCATGGCGCGGCGACCCCCCCATTGGAGGAATCTGCCCTGACGACCAGTGGCGCTTCTGATTGGACATTTTGGTTGGACCCGGTGTAAATAAAAGAAGCCCTGCGGCGCGTCGCGATCGGAGGTCCTAGGGAGAGGAGTCCCCGTGTCGGAGAGCCGGCATGTGTGTGAGTCAGCGGTCTTAGGCGAAGGGCTGACCTATGTGTTAGAGAGGAGAGCTCGGCTCTTCGAGTCTCTGTCGGCCCCAGTGCCGAAATTGTAACGCCTCTGTATATATGCTGTACATAAACCTTGTTTAACTCACCGTCGTCTCGTCCGCTCGTCTTATCAGCTCTGCGCAGAAGCAGTCGCGAGCTGATAAACCTACGCTACGCAACAGTGGTGGCTTCGGCGGGATCGGCCCGTCGTTCCCAACAGTGGTGGCTTCGGCGGGATCGGCACGTCCTTCGCAACAGTGGTTGGCAGCTGCGGGATCGGCCGGCGTCAGCGACATCGATGCGGTGAGTGCCTGATGTTTTCCCCTCAGTTCACCAGACTACTCTAGCTCAGGTTGTAGTAGTTTAGAGAAGGGCTGTGTGAAGCATTGTAGTGAGCTTTGATCGTTTCAAGCAAAGTCGAAGTGCTTTGAAACCAAAGTTAATGCGGAGGGGGTAAACACGGGAGTGTGAAAAATTGCTAGCGCGTCTTGCTAGTAGGCTTATAGTGGGTACGGCAAGTAAATTGTTAACAGGGGCAAACAGCAAGAGGCTAGTGTGAACGATGGAGAACCTTAAAGTGAAGGAACTCATCGAAATTTGTGAGGAACTCGGCATTACTTTAGGCCGTGCGAAACGAAAGCAAGCGATCCTTGAGATCATGAAGGATGAGGGAGTGTCGGCTGAGGAAGTCGATGAGGCCTGGGTGGATATTAAAGCACGCCGTGAGGAGGCTGAAAGGCGAGAAGTAGAAGCTCGCGAAGAAGCTGAAAGGCGCGAAGCTCGCGAAGAAGCTGAAAGGCGCGAAGCTCGCGAAGAAGCTGAAAGGCGCGAAGCTCGCGAACGTGAGGAAGCTGAAAGGCGTGAACGTCGCGAGCGCGAGGAAGCTGAAAGGCGTGAACGTCGCGAGCGCGAGGAGGCCGAGAGACAGGAGCGCCTTGAGATGAAACGACTAGAATTGGCAATCCTACAGTGTTCGCAGGCGCCTAGCGTAGCTTCTCCAACAGTTCAGGTCAGCGGTTTTAGAATCAGGGACCAATTGCCACCGTTCGTAGTAGGCGAGGACATGGCGAAATATCTCGTCAAGTTTGAACACGTCTGTGAGCGAAACGCTTTGGAGCGGTCTCTTTGGGCGCGGAACCTGCTAGCTCTTCTTCCCGGCGAAGTGTCCGACGCGATAACTTGCTTGTCGAGGGAAGCGTTTGAGAGCTATGACGAGGTTAAGGAAGTGCTCTTGAGACGTTATAAGTTGTCACCCGAGGCTTTCAGGCAAAGGTTCCGGTATGCTGAAAAGGGGAATGAGTCACACGTTGACTTCGCGTTTCGTCTTAAGGCCGATTTAATTGAATGGCTCAAGGGCGAAGGTGTTTATGACGACCGCGATAGAGTGGTGGAATGCGTTGCATTGGAGCAAGTCTACCGCTGCATCGAGGATAATGTCAGGCTTTGGTTGCAGGACAGACTTAGTGAAGTACAGTTAAACAAAGCAGCTGAGTTAGCTGAGGAGTATTATACTCGCCGAAAGTTGCATAGCAGGGCAGTGCGCGTTGAAAAGGATGACAGGAAAGAGGGCTTTTCAAGGAAACCTGATCAACGGAAACCCGTTCCGCACCGTAATTTCAAAAAGGACCCGTCTCTTACGAAGGACAGTGTAGGGGAAGGGCAAGCAGAAGCGGAGAAATCGAGTGAGGTTTCTACCACACAGGCATTTGAATCGGAAAGCAAACGGAAGCCGCTAATCTGCTACAACTGCAAAAAGGAAGGGCACATCGCGAGAAACTGTCAGGAAAAGTTTGCTTTCGCAACGATCCGAGAATCAGAAAAAAACATGCGGTTGTTGGAGCCGTATCTCCAAGAAATTAGGGTGAATGAGAAAACGTGCCGAGCACTTAGAGATTCAGCGGCAACCATGGACGTTGTCCATCCTTCATTGGTGTCTCCGGATGACTTCACAGGAGAATGCGCGTGGATCAGGCAAGTCGCCGAGGAGCAGAGTGTTCGCTTACCAATCGCCACCGTTGTCATTGAAGGCCCGTTCGGTGAACTTCGCACCGAAGCGGCTGTGTCTGCCGCGCTAAATGATCGTTTTCCTTATCTTTTCTCCAACAACTCGGAGCAGCTTCTCAAAGAGCAGGGCAAATCGTTCTTCCCCAACTTAGCGTGCATGGCCCTCACGCGATCGCAAACGCAGAAGCCTGATCTGGTTCAATGCAGTGAACTCTCAAGTGACCTTGTCGGCGGGTCGACGGAACCCCAGAAAGGAAATTTTCCGCATGAGTCATGTGAGCAGTCACGCGAGCGGCCCGTCGCGAAAGCGGTCGGCACGGCCGGCGCGGTAGGGGGAGACGACATGGCGCCATTGAGTCAGAGCGAGAGGGTTGCAACGCTCTCGCCTGTAGCGGAAAGTTGGAGCGAGCTGCCGAGAGTTGATCGAGAGACGCTCATTCGAGAGCAGCGTGAGGATCTCTCGATTGAAGCGCTAGTGGAAAGCCAAATTGAAGCGCTAGTGGAAAGCCAGAAAAATGCGGCACAAGTGCTGTCGAAGGAGCACTACGAGAAATCGGTGAAGCGCGCTTTTGAAGTTGATAATCAGGTAATGCTGCTGCAGCCATCCAAAAGGAACAAGCTTGAGGTTGATTGGGAAGGGCCCGCCAAAGTATTATCGAAGCCTTGCGATACAACTTATGAAGTGAAATTAGGAAGGCGGCCGGACAAAATTTACAACTTGATGAAACCATACGTTCAACATCACGCGGTCGTATATCTGTTGTTGAATGCTTCAGAGGAAGAGGAAGCAGGAATTTTGAGTTCTAGTGAGGTAATTGAAGGGGGATCGAAAGTAATCCGGGAGCAGATAAACCTAGAGCCTAGGTTAAGTGAAGTCCGGAAGGAGGACCTGAGAAAGATTGTTTTGGTGTTTGAAGATGTGTTTTCGGACCGTCCCGGAAACATGAAGCTGATCGAACACGATATCGAGCTAAGCGGTGAGGAGTCAATCCGCAGCAAGCCGTATCGTTGTTCCCCTGTGCAACGTCGAAAGTGTGAGCCGCTTTTGGTGCCGCATAGGTATCGTCGCCTAAAAGAGGCCGGTTACTGAGGTGGAGCATGTTGCTCCACAGCGCAACTTTGACGTGCGCTAAAAAAAAGGGGGAATGAATGAATGAATGAATGAACAACTTTATTTATCCCTTGTTAAAGGGAAGGGGGCAACAGGAAAGGGTGTGGTGGGGATGAACTACTTGAAGTAGTCCTCCTCTACCCTCTCAGCCCACTCCAGGATGGCCTCCTGGATAGCGGGCCTCGAGCTGCGCAAGGCAGCCTCCCACTGCTCCTCACTAGAAATTAGGCGTTTCAGGAATGGGGGAAGAGGGTGCTTAGGGCAGCGCCACATGATGTGGTTCAAGTCTGCTGTGGAAGAGGCACAAAATTTACATGAGGGGGAAGGGTAACAGGATGGATGAATGCGGTGTAGGAGGTAAGGCGAAAGAAAGGTGCGAGTCTGCAGCTGTCGCCACAGAATTTCGCACCTGCGTGAAGATTTGCGCGTGAGTGGCGGGAAGGTTAATCGCTCTAAACGGTAGTGTGTGCAAATATCGTGGAATGAAATAAGGCGATCCCGCGCTGTAAATGGCGCCTCATCCGTAGCGAATTGCGACACATCGGATGCGTGTGCCCGGACTGTGAATCCTCGGGCACTCGCATGAGCCGCCTCGTTTCCGGCAAGGCCCGCATGCGCGGGAGTCCAGATTAGTGCTACAAGTCGATCAAGGGGATGATGCAAAAGTAGGGAAAGGGCTGGCCTAGAAACCCTGCCCGCTCCGAAATTATATATAGCTGTTTTGGAGTCACTGATTATAACGGATGAACTAGGTATTGTCAGGGCCAGGGCTATGGCCGCCTCTTCCGCTTCCTCCGAAGAAGAAGCAAGAACGGAGGCGGCCGCAGCGACCTGGCCGTGAGAGTTGATTACCGATATTGCATAATGATGCCTGTTACCGTAATCGGCGGCGTCAACATAGAGCACATCATTGGAGGAGGAGAATTGTTTTTTGAGGGCCCTCGCGCGCTGCATCCTGCGCTGTTTCTGGTGCTCAGGGTGCATGTTTTTTGGAAGTGGTGGAATGTATAGGTTCTCGTGTATGTGGTGTGGAATGGTGTACTTGACCTTAGTGATGGATGCCGGAGTGACAGAAAGGGTTTGTAGAATGTGTCGGCCTGTCACGGTGTTAGAAAGTCTGTTATACTGAGATGCAATATGGGCTTCTCCTAGTTCAGCAAGGGTGTTGAAGGTGCCAGTACGCATAAGCCTTTCAGTGGAGGTCCGTATAGGCACCCCTAAAGCGAACTTATACGCTTTGCGTAAAAGGATGTCTATCTGGTCGGATTCTGATTTAAGAAAGTGTAGGTAAGGCGTTGTAAAAGTTATTTTACTGATAACGAAGGCTTGGACCAAGCGGAGGAGTTCGGCCTCCTTTAGTCCGCCATGTTTATTACTGACCCGACCCAAAAGTCGCAAGGTATGATCAACGGTGGTGTGAAGTGTCTTTAGTGTGTATGTGTTGAGCCGATTGCTTTGAATGTGTAAACCGAGCACGCGGATCCTATCCACTCGAGTAACTGGTACGTCATCTAGAATTACCTGTATATTGGATATGTGTTTTACGCCCCCTCTGTGAGATGGTAGGAGAAGTAGCTGAGATTTCTGTGGGGAACATGAAAGATTCATAGACCCTGTAAGTGCCACAACCGTATTTGCCGCAGCTTGCAGGGTGTCTTGAATCTCTCCATCGGAGCCGCCAGTCATCCAAAGAGTGATGTCGTCGGCGTAGAGTGAAAACTTGAGGTCAGGGATAGATCTCAATGCTTGCGCCAACGGCATCATAGAGACATTAAAAAGAAACGGTGACAGCACAGACCCTTGGGGCGTGCCGTAACTTCCCAAAGCGTAAGACTGAGATTGATCTGCGCCTATGTGTATGGTTGCGGTACGGTTGGCTAAAAAAGTAGCTATATAGTTATATGTCTTTGCGCCAACCCCTATGAGATTAAGCTCGCGGAGGATGGCGGAATGAGCAACGTTGTTGAAAGCTCCATGGATGTCCAGACTCAAGATTGCTTGCGTATCTAGGCTGCTGTTGGGTGTAATGATATCATGCTTCAGTCGAAGCATGACATCTTGACATGACAGAGATTTTCGAAAACCCACCATTTCTGGTGGATAAACATTGTTGTCTTCCATGTATTTATTCAGACGGTTGAGTATAACGTGTTCAAGCGTTTTACCAAGACAAGAGGTTAGTGAAATAGGCCTGAGATTGGAAGTGTTCACTGGTTTGTTTTGCTTTGGAATGAAAATTACCCTGGCATCCTTCCAGGAACTTGGAAGGGTGCCAGTGTCAAAGCAGTGATTGAAATAATCTGTGATTGCCGTGACGGAGTTGTCGTCCAGATTGCGAAGTACTTTGTTGGTAATGTGGTCTGGGCCTGGTGCTGACGTTGTGCGCAGAGTGGCCATAGCATGCCGAACCTCTGCTTCCGTGATAGCGGCGCTCAATAACTCGTTGGGCTTTCCAGTGTACTTTGGTGTGTTATACTTCTGAGCAGGAGGCAGATGTTTATCGCGGAGGTCGTCGAAGAGTCCGTTTAGATCGTTTTTGTGAGCATATACAAGTTTCTTTATGCTCTGGTTTTGATGTGTGCGTGATGTGGTAGGGTCTAAGAGGTGGCGCAGTAGTTGCCATGTGCGTTTGCTGTCAAGGTTTCCTTGCATGCTGTCACACACCTGGCCCCATTGCTGGCAGGCCAGTTGTGTGGCGTACTCCTGGATCTGCAGGTCAAGCTTGGCTATTCGGAGTTTTAACTTTCGGTTGTGCCGTCCTTTTTTCCATCTCTTCAAGAGAGACTGTTTGGCTTCCCACATATGTAAAAGCTTGGCATCAACCGTGGTGAGGGGGGTTTCGGGGGGCAAAGTTGTAGTATGCACCCCAGCATCTGAGTGAAGTTGCTTCACCCATTCTGAGATGTCTTGGATGTTTCTGGGAGCTGATATCTGGCGGGCCTCTCGAAATTTGTCCCAATTGGTGTGACTGATTGGCTTAGGTGCGAAGGGTTTGTGCTTGAAATGTACTGTAGTAGTAATGATGTAGTGATCACTACCGAGATTAACTTGCAAGTTGCTCCATGTAACGTGCTGAATTCTGCGTGTAAGGGTAAGATCGGGAGAGGTATCTCTCGATACGCTGTTTCCTAGCCTGGTTGGTGCATCGACGTCATTATGTAGCGTGAGTCTGTGGTCTTGTATGTGTATCCACAGGGCTCTGCCCTTAGGAGTAGAAACAGTGTGACCCCACAACAGGTTGGGTGCATTGAAATCCCCAAGAATTAAAAGGGGATGGTCTTTGGCAGCGGAAATGGCTTGAGTAAAAAGGGAGTCAAAGCGGTGATGTTTGTCTCGAGGGCGGCTGTAGACATTCAGAAGGTAAAGAGCAGATGTGTTATTCTTATGAGGGATAATCTCCAAAAAATCATGCTCTATATCGACGCCGTCGAAGTGGGAGTGATTTGCAGTGAGGTGTTTTTGAGTAAGAATTGCCGTATCAGGCCGGGACAGCTTTTTAGTTTGGTGGACATTATATCCTGGGAAGCTGACTGGCCCGTGAGTTTCTTGGAGGGCAATGACTTCGGGTAGATTAGAACGGGAGGCAAGGAACTGTTGCAGATGTGCTTTCTTTTTTCGGAACCCCCTACAGTTCCATTGCCAAACCTGAAGCTCGGAGCGAGTCGGGTTATTGGCCATTGTTAAGCGAAGCTGGTGCTGAGGTGGAAAGTGGTGCTATGCTAGGATTATGGGCACTAACTTCAGCTATCCAACTTGTAGTTTGTTGGATATGAGCTTGCACAAGGTCCATAAATTTGTCGAGTGCTTCATGTTTGGCTGCGTAATCTGCACTGAGTTTTTCAACTGCGGTGAGTATATTATGAAATTTAGTTTCTAATGCGGTTATTCTGTCATTATAATTTAAAACTGTCTCCTCCAGGGACTCTTCTGATCGTGGAGTGCTCGGAGTTTTACGTTTGCTGGGGGGAGGGAGAAGTGGTTCGCGTTGAGCACAGGGGCTAATGTCCATGGGCAACTGTGCAGAGGGTTCAGGTGGGGCTGATGAATGGCACATGGAAGAGGCGGAATGAGAGGGAGGGGCTTGGGTGGTTGATGCGGAAGGAGGACGAGAATCAATTTGAGTGGTAGTAGCGGATAAGTGAAAAGACTCAAGTTGTAATTTAAGCCTTTGAATTTCAGCTTTTAGGGTTGCATTTTCTTTAAAGAGGGTGGAGTCGTTGTTACTGGTGTGATTTGAGGAGCAGCTAGAAGAGGCTGACTTAGCCCAGCCTACCTGGTGTGAGTTGACCGAAGAGTTGGTGAGAGCAGGGCTTGGTGATAGGGCTGGCCAGGCGTCGTCTTGCGTCGTTGAATCGGAGCGACGACCGCGATCTTTACTTTTGCTGGCACTGGAGCGTCGCCCGCGTTCCTTGCTTTTGCTTCGACTTTTCCGCCCGCGTTCCTTGCTTTTGCTTCGACTTTTCCGCTGGCTTGAACCGTGAGTTTGTTCGCGACTAGGAGATCGGTGGATGGGTGGGTCTTGCTTTTCCATGGACCGTGTAGGGCGCGGCTTAAATCGTTGTCTACACAGCGATGAACCTGTTTCATGGTTTCCATTGCACACAACACAAACATGGTCACACTCGTGGTCCATAGGTGCATCTTTTAGTCCACATTTGGGACAAAGTGTGTCACTGGTGTTGGTGCAGACGTCTTGGCGATGACCAATCTGACGGCACCGTGTGCAGGCTTCAACCTTTTGCCTGAAGGGACGGCATCGAAGTGCACAGCCTTCGTAGTGGACGTAGTAAGGAACGATTTTGCCTTGGAATATGATTAGAATGGTTTCAGTGCTGCCCAGGCGTCGTGCACCTCCGATAGTCAGCTTTGGGTTGCATCGGCGGAGGGTCGAGATGATTTCGTCTTCCGAGTAATCGGAAGGCAGGAGAACGGTTCCTCTGCAGGTATCGACGGGATCAGCGACATGGGTGGCGACTTCATGAGGGGTGCCGTTGAAGTTCAAGAGCCGTATGCCATGGTAGAGGTCGGCACGATCCAGGTCTGGTGTGCTAATCAGAACGGTATGGTTGATGGAGTTGACGCGTATTTGGTCAGAACTGGTGCGGTCAGAGATTGGGAGACCCGCCGCCTTGAGGATTATTTGTCTGAGGACGCATGGATGTATCACAGCACAGTTTAAACCTCCACGGACTCTTAATATGATTTTGTAATCACTGCGCGGCAGTGGTGGGGGCTTCGGTGCTGCTCTTGATTGGCGCTCCTGAGCCACTGCATGGCTTGGTGGTGACGAAGGATGCTGGCGTTGTCTTGAGAGGCTCTCGTGGATCGCGCGCCAGGAACGCGCACCATCGACGCCGGCTGCGTCGCGCCCTGTTCCAGCGCTCATGCTAGGGAGAGGTAGGCCTAGCAGCGATACTGCTAGCCGACAGCCCTAAAAGGGCTGCGGCTTGCGTAAAAAAACGTCTTAGTATTGAAAAAGTATCACAGGAAGCGTCGGTAACACTCACATATAGGTCCAGTCAAGTATTCGGGGCGTTTGGAGTGATCAGTTAGCCACAAGAGGAAAATTTGCAGGAGCCAAAGTCACATGCGACCGCTCACCTCCGCGCGCCGCAAGCGACTCAAAAAAGGGGGAAAGCTAAACGCTAATGCAGGTGCATTGAGCAGTGCGTTCTAGCTAGTACCTTCTCAATCTTTCGGTTTCTGGCTGGCGATTCGGGGCAAAATTTTGACCTCATCACGACCTAGGCTGAGCGCTCTCGTTTGGAGTGATCTCAAGGGGCCAACTTTATGTGGTATTCTAATTCGTTGCGTTGTTGTAATTGTGAAAAATTCAAGTTCTTACTTTAAGAGTCTTGTGTCCCACATGTACCTCTTGATGTAGGGGGAACAAAATTCCGATAGACACGTAGATAGGTATATGTTGTACTATACTTTGTCTGGTGTTCTGTCGGGTGACCGAGGGCACTTGCTTGTGTCGCGTGTTGTTTGTTGCCGAACCGTTCTTAGCAAGTTGCAGAACCCTCGACAAGTGCTGAAACCGAAGATGGTCAGAAGAGACGAGCGAAGTTGGCCAGCGAGTTGTGGCGACAAGCCAGTGGAGCTGGGATCCGTCGTCAAAAGTGGAATGTGTTCCCGGACCAGTCTGGAGCTGTATTCTCCCCATGGCCCTGGAGGCGAACCTGGAGGGACCTGGCGAACGAGCGCACCTGACATCCGAGCCCCGTGGAAGCAGCTCGTCTTTCCGGTGCATTGTCTGGCGGCGGGGGTGCTGTTATGCCAGCGAGTCCTCGTCAAACGACCGTGCCTCTGAAAAAGGCAATCTGGGTCAAGGCCAGCCGCAGTCGGCCGGGCGCGATCAACTCGACGGTGTGAACACGCGCGGCGCTTCCCTGGCCCACGTGCATTGAGTCATCTGCGCACGTGACAGCGAGCCGGCGTTCTCGTGTCGGGTGGTCTGACGCATGGCGCGGCGACCCCCCCATTGGAGGAATCTGCCCTGACGACCAGTGGCGCTTCTGATTGGACATTTTGGTTGGACCCGGTGTAAATAAAAGAAGCCCTGCGGCGCGTCGCGATCGGAGGTCCTAGGGAGAGGAGTCCCCGTGTCGGAGAGCCGGCATGTGTGTGAGTCAGCGGTCTTAGGCGAAGGGCTGACCTATGTGTTAGAGAGGAGAGCTCGGCTCTTCGAGTCTCTGTCGGCCCCAGTGCCGAAATTGTAACGCCTCTGTATATATGCTGTACATAAACCTTGTTTAACTCACCGTCGTCTCGTCCGCTCGTCTTATCAGCTCTGCGCAGAAGCAGTCGCGAGCTGATAAACCTACGCTACGCAACAGTGGTGGCTTCGGCGGGATCGGCCCGTCGTTCCCAACAGTGGTGGCTTCGGCGGGATCGGCACGTCCTTCGCAACACACGGTAGCTCACGGAGTTGTGGCTGCCGTCGCCGCTCCTAAGCTGTTGCGCTACGGGCATTGCAATGAGTGACGATGTGTGACATCGCGATGAAATTATTAGCATGTCATATCTCACAAACGATTTTATTTCACCTTGCACGTATTTCTTATATGTATTCGGGCTCATCCTCTGTCACGTGTGACTCACTATTTTATATACTTATTGTGCAGCCGTGGGCACACACCGTGCTCAAGGCTGTGTGCGCTGGCGTCTGCGATGCCTGTCATCAATCTCTCTCGTCAGAGCAGCTTTAGCAGGACTGTGCGAGATGTGAAGGTAAAGTTATTTCTGAGCCATATTTTGCACGCATGTTTTAGGGGCGAAGGTCCTTATAGTGGCACCCGTTCGTCCCTCGTAGCCATTGTAGTATGTAACAAATATAACATTTTGACCTCCAATGTGGTGTCGGTGACAGATTTCTTCTGTGCGTTGTTGAACAATAAAAGGTATTGCTCAACGCACATGCCAATGGCTGCTAAGGGGGAATGAGAGACAGGAGCATTCGGCTTTTACTTAACGCGCACGCTGCGATCCCCATGAGCAGCCATTGGCATGTACATTGAGCACTATCTGACAGGAAAAGGTTGCTAAGTTATACTCGCTGGGCGTAACCTCCTTGGTTTTAGAAAGGTTTAGCGAGCGTTGGGCCACAGTGCCACGAACACAGTGAACTAGTATATATCATGAACTCGAGGTGGTTAAAGGTGGGAAGTAGACCCAAAGCGCAAGCCTAAGAAAGTGTGCGTGTGCCACCTCTCGTTTAGTCCTTGGAGTGTCCGCTGGATGGCGGTGCTTCTATATGGGGAATATATGATGAAAGATGCAAGATGGTGGTACTTGTAGTGTTGAATAGATGGACGAATGGATACACAGACAGATGCATGGATGGACGCACGAACGGACGCAGGGAAGGATGCATGGACGAACGCAGGGACGGATGCACGAACAGACGCACGCATTGATTTGTGGGGTTTAACGTCCCAAAACCACCATTTGATTATGAGAGACGCCGTAGTGGAGGACTGCGGAAATTTTGACCACCTGGGGTTCTTTAACGTGCACCCAAATCTGAGCACACGGGCCTACAACATTTCCGCCTCCATCGGAAATGCAGCCGCCGCAGCCGGGATTTGAACCCGCGCCCTGCGGGTCAGCAGCCGAGTACCTTAGTCACTAGACCACCGCGGCGGGGCAAACTTGGACGTAATTGTCATGTGCGTGCATCTTCATCTTCTGTCACGTGTGTCTAACTATTTTTACTATATTATTGTACGTGCAGCCGTGGGAACACAACAGGCAAAAGGCTGCGTGCGCTGGCGTCTGCAATGCCTGTCATCTATCGCTTCCGTCGGAGGAGCTCCCCAAGGAGTGAACAAGATTTGACAACGAGACTGGACTTGTACCCTTCACCATGAATTCACTTAAAAGAATGGAGAAACTTCATGTGTATGTAGAAAAATAAGATTTCGATGTCTCACTTTTGTCTTTCGTTGTTGCCGTGATTGCGAAAGCAGTTACACATAGGTGGCTGACTACTTTATTGTGTGTTCTTTTCTGCGCTATTTGTTGCTCACTGCGCAGAAAAACAGGTGAAAAAAGTATGGCCTGGCGGAAAATAAACGAAAACAATGTTTGAGCTGGGGATAAAAAGTTCATACGATTGGAGTATTTGAGTGGATCAACAGTTTGTCTGGTGAGGTGCAACTGTGTGGACTAACGGTTGTCCTGGTAAAGTGTAAATGTGGGGATTAACAGTTGCCCTATAAGGTGCGATTGAGAGGACTAAATGTTAGTCTTTTGAGGTGACTTGCGAGACTAAGGTGTAAATTTGAAGACTAAATGTTAGTCCCTTGAGCTCGTCTGTGGAGACTAACTGTTAGACCCGGTGTCGTTAGTACTTAAAAAGATTAATGGTTGTGGCAGCCCCGTTATTCATCAAAAGGATGAACCACACACCCTTTTAACACCCTTTTGCTTTAGAGTGTAGGCACTGAATCTTGGCCTCCAAGGTAGTCGCGGTGGGAGATTTCTCCTGTGTGTTGTTGAAGAAATGAAATTCGCAGCATGCGCGTTAACTTAAATCAGACTGTGGGTCTCTGAGCCCAATCGGAATCTTCTGTCTATCATTGCTCATAATCAGCGATGTTCCAGTAGGAAACACCGGTCTAACTCTCCTTGCTTTGCACCTTCACAGCTCCTGAGCAATGCGTGCTGGCGTCAACGTCATCGCCAGTGTAGGCGTTTGCACGTGCCGCTTCGCGTCTATACGTCGTTTCCTTTAGCGGAAGATGGCGTAATTCTCTCGCAGACCTTCACCACTTTCCGCAAAGACAGGGACTTCAGTGCTACTAAACATAAATGTGGTGGCGTGTTGTTTGCCTTTGAAAGTTCTCTAAAATGCATTAGACGCAAATATATGACATTTTTCCTAGAATCTATCTGGTTACAAATCATCATTAGGCGTCGGAAAATAATAATGATAAAGTTTTCTCACTTAAAACACAGCATTTCCTCTGCCTTGTTTCATGATATCGTGTCTTCTATTGAATTTGTGATATCGTCTCGTAGTGGGCGCAGAATTATTGTTCTTGGTGACTTCCATGCCTGTGAAATGGACTGGAGCCCGCTGACTTTTTCTCTTTATAATCAATTAATTGAGAGAAAGTACAGCCTGCTCTTAGATTTTCCGGTGTTCAATGCCCTACTGCAGCATACCACCGTCTTAGATTGCAAAGGCAATGTTTTTGACCTCTGTCTGTCATACGGTCAACCTGTCCAAGTTTCACACTCCGACAGCTCTCTTGTTCTTGTTGACAAATTCCACCCACCACTTAGCGAAATATTATCTGTAGGAGCTGAAATAACGAGCTACAGCAGTTATTTTAACCAGTCTTCAAGATTTGCTTTCAAAAGAGGTGACTGCATGGGAGTGTATCATTACTTGTCAGCCGTTGATTGGTCACAGGTTTCTGACAAACCAAATGTTGATGGTAAAAAGTCAGGTGGGACGTTCAAGTATGCCATGTGTTTAATGTGCACAAAATTCAACTATAAACAGTCTGCGGACGCCATGATACTACCCTGAACTCATAGGTGCCTTTTTAAGTAGTGCACCTGGATTCTGTCGAACTAAACAAGAAACGGCAAGTAGTCAGGAAAACGCGACCTTTCTTCTGGCCATAGATGAATGCACCAGGATGGTCGGGGCACGAGCGGAAAATAAAGATGCAAATAGCGTCATAACCCGCCTCGAAAGGGGCATGTTTGGGGCTATGCGGGTAATTTTATGTGATAACGGCACCGTCTGCAAGAGTGAAAAGCTAGCGATACGGGCACAAGATCACAATATATTTATAAAATTTTGTGCACCATAACATCCAACAGCGAATGAACTTACAGAACGTACCATACGGGACGTGAAACAGTACATCAAGATATACGACAGTCTTCCTGGTGTATGGAAATGCTGCTTGAAAGCAGCCGTGATCATCAATCATACGCAAGTGACTTGGGGTTTAGTGCACAGTACGCTTCCTCAGAAGAAATGCCTATTCTGGAGGCAGGCTGTGAGTTGGGACTCCTCGAGGAGAGGCAACAAAAATCACCGTAACATAAGTACCTAAAACGAATGAAAAACATTTTTGACAGGAGACATTGATGAGACATGCGAGACATTCAAGTCAACGACCTCGTACTAGTGAGCAAATGAATAAACGATACCAGTGCCGAATTTCCTGGTTTTTGCTCTGTGACAGAGACAGCCACACAGAAGAGAATTTTAAAGATATTTCGGTACGCCTGGATCGGTTCAATGTTCTTTCGATTAAAAGTGTCTTCCAGTATTACCCACGGAGGGGCAACTAAAAGGGAAGGGTGAAGTGATGCAAGCCTTTGAATAAAAGATGAAGCCCAAGAGCAGAAAATAAGACAAAGCTAAAAATAAGGTACATAACCATGACTTGCAGCCCCGCAGTGATGTAGTTCCGTTCTTTGAAGTAGGAACAGTACAAATATTATTATTATTATTATTATTATTATTATTATTATTATTATTATTATTATTATTATTATTATTATTATTATTATTATTATTATTATTATTATTATTATTATTATTATTATTATTATTATTAATATTCGATTTGCATACATACACGAGGGCACAAATAAAGAAAAGGAGAGAGCAAGCTGGCAACTGCCACCTGAAGGGGCACAGCGGCTGTTGAGCATATGCGATACACTTCTAGTCATTTCTATGCTCCTCTACTTTTTCGTACATATAAAGCATGGTGGAAAACGGAAAACACCCAACTGCGCTGCCGCATCATTCATTCATAATGACCTCGCATGAAGGTGCGTCTGTACATGGTCTTAAGTTTGAACAAGCTATACCTTGTTAGTACGAGATATCATGTTCGACAAAACAAATTTTACGATCATAAAATGCACGAATCGTGAAGGTTCTCGTGCATCGCTACACGGCTTGCAGTCACTGTTCACCCAGACGAAGAATAACATCAATCGTCAGAACGACTACAATTGGCTTAACGTTTGCTTGATTGAGTCCAGCGACTGGTATAAGAGCACTCCATTATTCCTGGCCCATTTCTCCTCATTCGCGTCACAGTTACCCCCAGAGACACAGTGCAAATGAAAAATAAGTGTTTTTGTAACGTGGTAGAAACACTTATGCGAAATTCGTAGAACTAAGAACGCTATATACGATCTCTGTGAAAGCTTGCTCTCGTTCTACCGTCTTACTGACAAAATCCAGACGCCTTGAATTGATATCAGGCTCAGTCAAGTAATCCTTCTAACTACGCCCGCTACGCGGTGCAATTTCTACATGGTGCTGTTTGCCATAATGCCAGCGTACGTGTGTTTCATATATAAATGAAAGAAAAGGGTCACTTTAAATACGTATTATATATGTTGCACTCCATCTTTGCCATTTTCTTTGTTTCTTTAGCAAACTTATGCTAAGCATTGTAGGTTGACTGCATAAAACTAGAGGGCACAACAATATCAACTACGACGACGATGAATCGTTTTTTTTTTATTTTGTGCTTCTAACACATGCTGAAAAGTTGGTAAAGATATGAACATTTCTTACTAACTAGGCTAATATCTTCTCCAACATAGCCAACCAAACCATATAGCACTGCACAACAGCTACTCTTCTTTAGGGAATCGTTACCACGTCGGCTAGAAGGAGATGATTCTAAGCAAGAAAAGAAATATTGAATAACAGCTTGGTAGTCAATGGTTCACATCTCGTGTCTATCATTCTTATTCTCGATTACCCTCGAGCGTGCCCGCAGATACAGTGCCTTCAGGCGCCACTTCCAAAGGCAAGTAATCACTGGCATTTCCGAAAGGGAGCCGCCAGAGCAAACAACAGGAGTCGGGCAGAGAAAATTTATTCAAACAAGTCACAAAGACCTTTTGGCTGGGTTGTGACCTGCGCGCACGTCCGCGCATGGCGGCCCGAGAATGTCCCACGTCCCACTCGCCTGATTCCACTTTTCTCTTCCCTGCACTTCGCTCGCCACTTGTCCAGCCGCCTCTCTTCCATCATTCCCTATTTTCCCGCGCTGCCGTCAGTGATGCTCTCCTACGCACCGCTCCACGCGGGCCACACAGCGGCAGCACCACGTGACAATTACGTCACTCACAAGGCCACCAATGGCGTTCGGAGCGAATGCACCCTCCTCCGCAAATTCACCGGGCTCCGGACCCGACCACCTGGGGAAAGGGAAAGAAATGGGGAAGGGCCAGCCTGAGGCAGTGGTGAAGGTAACGGGCGAGTGGAAGCATCCATAAAACCAACTGAGCGAAAGGCGCGAGGGTGACCACGGAGTTGACTTCGAGCCACAGGTTTCGACGGGACACCCCTTCACGAAAGGACCCGTACGTCGAAAGCGAGTGCGCGCGCCCGTGCACGCCTCCCCGCGACGACGCACTAGTGCGCGGAACAACTGAAGCACGCGTCAGGGAACTTTTTTTTTTCTCCTCGGCGCTGTTTGCTCGAGTCAAGAGACCCCGGGCCGGACCAGGGAGCAGAAGGGAGCACCGAAAACACTCCACGCAGTTAGCGCGGCACTCAACTGAAGCCGTGGTTTCTCGTCTTCAGCAGTTCGACCCAGTGACGGCGAAGCTTCGAGAGCGGGATAACTCTCTAACACAAACAGTCTCAGTACTGTACTTTCGCTGCTCGTTTTCTTCTGAATCTCACAATTTTTCGAAGAAAAGCGACTAGGCAGCAGCTTTTCTTCGGTGACGTTACGCGGTCAAGGCTCCGTGCATTGGCGGTGAACTCTCGCATCACGAGAAAGAGGAGTCTCTGGGTGCGGCAGGCTACTGGACCCCGGCGGTGAAGAAATCGTCAACGCTAGCCATCCCCGCAGGGACATCCGCAGATCACGCCACAACCAACAACCATGCTGAAAGCGAGAGGCGTCACCCTCGGCTATTCCCAATTCATACTGGTATTGGGTGTAACGCTACTGCTCGCCGCATCCGGTAAGCCAAAAGCAATTCTCAGCTCTCCTCTTTTAATCAACCGCTTCTCTAACCCACTATCACGAGTAACACGTCCTTCGCCTCCTTATGTTTTCACCACTAGCTTCTTCCGTATCAAAGATCTGACAACCACGATATTTCACAGCATGATACGATGCTGCCATCAATAAGAACGTCACGAAGTAAATTTTCTGCAAACGTACTATGTTACGAAACCCAAGAATGTGCTTCGCATGCAAAAGCTGCAGTATGCGTGTCTATTTTATGCGGGAAAACACAAATTGGTACTGAAACTTAATAAACTTGCATATTCGCTGCCATAAAGCTTTTAAAAGCAGCCGACATGGGCTAAGAAGATTTATAAAATGTGATGACAGTTGACTAAAAAACGTAAGAAAAAACGCTGTTTTCAGCAGTGTTAAGCTGGTCGCAACAACGGTACGAAAGTACTTTTTTTCGCTCTCTCAAAAAAATGGTAAATGTGTATATAAATAAAAGATCGAGCGTTACTTGAACGAACCTCCTGAAAAGTTTTGGCGTGTGTGATAAAAGTTTTGCAGTAAATAAAAACGGAAGGTCTTCAGGAAGTGACCATCCCCTTGAGCTTTTGGTATACGCCGGGAAGGAAAATGCCACGTGCGTGGTTTACTCCAGCTCCAGTATCAACCTTTCACCGCACCGAAATCCAGCTAATGCTCGCGCATAATTTTTAAATTACGACCTGAAATCTCGCCGTAAACCCCAGGCTCACTCGGGAAGCACAAGCTTCCTTGCTTCAATATTAATCTTTTTCTCCCGTAAAGCACGCTTTGCCTGGCAATGACAAATGATGCGACAAAGTGGGCTTGACTGCTGCTATCCAGTTGGTTTTAAGAGAATCAGGTAAATGCTGACCGGCATTACACTTTAATTGAATCTTGAGAAGTCATGGCATTACTATTCCTTTTCAATTACGTCTGAGCTTTGGTCGTTGTCAATTGGCGCCAGCGTGTTGTTATCAATGACGTCTGCCTTGTGTCACGAGTGCGGTAAGCTCGAAGACATCGGCAGTTTTTGCTTTGTTAACTTGCCAAGCACAGGCTTATCGCTTGGACATATCAATAACAAAACAGATTTTACAATAAACAATAAAAAACCGCAACTAAATAATGTAACCTGTATATAAACCTGCGCAAACAGCCCTTCATGCAACGCTTTTTTATTTATTGATGTTATTGTTACAGAGGTGTACGCGTGTTTTTTGCGAATAGTGGATTGAAAATCAGCTGCTACCACTTCTTACCATTCTGTCGCATAATTTACAACGAACTATATAGTGAATCAGTAGCATAGTGGTTGTTGGAACAATAGCATACCATCAGTTCGCATACCATCAGCATACCATCAGATATATACCATCAGTTCACAGCACAGGCTTCTTATGCATGCAGTAATAATCAACTTGCTATGAATTTTATATGTCGAAAGCGAATCGACTCACCCGTCTCTTTACAGATTATGGTTGTAACTGAAAAAAAAAGAATAGACATTATAATCTTTATTGTTTCAATGCTATTTTCAGCAAACACTAAATAGTGCCAGAGTTCTCAAGAATTATTTAAAATTCATTTTACAGATTGTTTCCAGTTTTATACTTCTTTGTGTTAAGCCTTAGCAGAACACCATCACAACTCTATAATACTTTGAATAAGTATGAATAAATAAAATGAATAAATGATATAAATAAATGAATAAAATAAATAAAATGAACAATAAGTATGAATAAATAAAATTTGTTTGGTTTATGCATTCTTGAGCGTCAACATTGTGAAAATTATATCTGCAACCACCTTGCTAAAATCTCTGTAATAGGGATTGCAGTATGAATAAATAAAAATAAAATTAATTTGCTCCCTGGGAGCTTACCCATCGGCACAGAAGGCAATAAAACTATCCGGATGTTTGAACATCTTTGCAGCGTCAGGCTGTACGACTACGTTTGCATTCAACGTCTTCCCACGTGCCTTGATTTATCTGCATAGCACTTCACGAAAGTGCATGACGTCGCAAGAATAAAATAAGTGCTGGAACCAAATAATGAACGGTCTTTCATCTTGTAAGACGGACAAAATATTACGTAGCAAAAGTAGGAGTTTGAAAACAAACGTGTTTTATGCGTTACGTTATGTTAACTACACTGCGTAGCAATAATGATGCCTGAAGACTGCTTACGTTTCACGGACTATCTAATAATAATTTCTAAGTTGGCGGACTTTATTATAAAATTTCAGGAAATTTGGACCACCTGAGGTTTTTTTTAAATCTAACACGCGCCCATAGAAGTTCGCCTTCGCCGAAATGCGGCCGACATCCAATCTTCGAATCCGCAGTGAAGCGTCAAAATTACTAGACCACCACGGCGAGTGCGGAACTGTCTAACGGGAGCCGCGCTACTCTTTTGTATACAACAAAACATTATTCAATCATGAACATTCGCCCCGCCGCGTATGTTTAGTGGCTAAGGTACTCGGCTGCTGACCCGCAGGTCGCGGGATCAAATTCCGGCTGTGGCGGCTGTTTTTCCGGTGGAGGCGGAAATGTTGTAGTTCCGTGTGCTCAGATTTCGGTGCGCATTAAAGAACCCCAGGAGGTTGAAATTTCCGGAGCCCTGCACTGCGGCGTCTCTCATAATGATATAGTGATTTTGGGACGTCAAACTCCTCATATAAATCAATAAATCATGAGCATTACTCTGGCGTTTGCTTCAAAATGGCCACTGGTAAGTGCCGTGTTTGGCCACACACGTAGGCGAAGCTTCAGATAATCCAGTCTATCAATCACTCTGCGATGGCTGCCTGCCGTTGTGTTTGCAAGGCTCACACGGTTATTTATTTCGCTGGACTGAGCTCACCAAGGAAACATGTTCCAATTTGGAGATTAAAATACACTGGCATCATTATCAACCTGCGCAATGTTCTTTGATAAGCCATACACGTCGAAAATAAGCATTAACAGCAGCACACAGGCGGGATTCTCACGGGCCGTACAGCACACGTAATGTGAGGCAAATAGAATGATTTCACAAAATGTATTTTCGAAAAACGAAAAATCGGGTCACTTGGGCTTGTTTACACAGGAAGTAATTAGGATCCTACGTTATCGCATATTCTTTCATATGGGAGAGCGTTGGTTTGCTACGGCATTACAGCGAGAACAGGTCATACTTTAGTTCAATCGAATGTACTAGAATTTGGTTCTTCCTTACCTAAATTCGAAATCGTTGTCCGTGTTATCACAGGGCATGATCACGAGGCCGTTTTGCGTACCAGTATGACAGTAGGATCATTCACATGATTCGTGCAAGCACGCGCATCAATCTTTGTACTCACCACGATGTATTATAATGAGGCTACTGTACCGAAAAGAAGGCAAAGTGTGTGACTCACAAAACTTCTTTTTTATGTCGTTACAGTTTAATTGGAGCCACCAAGCCATGCAATTAAATATGCAACCAGCATGCAAAATATAGGATGGAGCCGCGACGCCACAGCAACGACTACCGAAATGACTCATTAGAGTACGCTTAATTTAGAGTATGCTGCATTTCGGGTTCGCCAGATATCACAAAGTCCTAACACAGTGAAACTCTTCATACGACTGTGTGCTTAACATTTTAGGAACGACAAGTAATGGCGTAGCGAGCACCGTTTCAAAAAACACTGAATGTTGAAATTTTATTCACCAAGCTTGACAACATTGTGGTGGCTGCTGTTACTGAAGAGAGTCTCATTTATCGCACTACGCGTATCTCCACCTTGAACTCACTCAATTTCTCCATCCCTCCAGCAAAAGTTTTCCTCTTCAATACTCTTTGAATTACTGCTCGACTCACAACAACAAAACAGTTTAAGCCGAGCGTAATGCTGACATCGAAAAGAGTAATCTTCATGAACCACTCCGATCTCTCTTCGCTGTAGACATTCCTCAGGTAAGCTGGCCAACGTGAGCCAGAGTTGAAGCTTAGTATAGCTTGTGGGTATGTGTTAAGGAAAATAGACAAATACTGGGATAAAGCTTCTATAAAGGAGTAAAAGACATTTATTTATTATTTGTTCATTTATTCATTCATTTCAAAATACTGTCAACTATCTTGCGAGAGTCCTTAGAGAGAGGGCAACGTAACATTAAGGAGAGAAAGAACAACATTCGCAAATACACAAATACCGGTTACATCAAACCAAGCGGTACACTCGTACAGATAGCCATCCATGGTCTGTTTAAAGTTTGACAAATCGTTCAGTTCACAACCAGCGACAATTAATTCCGTGTTTCAGTTACGTTAGGACTCAAAAAGGAGTAACTGAAGCTGCAGGTGGGAGTGATGTAGGCTACGCTTGGAATGCCCTGTTGTTGTTAGTTCTTGTTTACCTGGTGACAGTAAGTAGATTTCTTTGCTAATGTTTAGTTGAACATTTAGTATCTCAAGTAATAGATTCAGGTGGTCTTTCCGCCTGCGCGTTTCTAACAGATGCAGGCCAGAAAAACGGAGCATTTCTGTAACTGTCTCTGTCCATCGATATCGGGAGCATATAAGTCTAACCGCGTACCTCTGACTTTTTTTCTAATTATTTTTAGATAATTTTGATAAGGGCTGCATACCACCAACAAGTACTCAAGAGCTGGCCTTACAGTGGATTTGTAAGCAGTAAATTTCGAATCGACTGTTGCATTCTCAACTCTTTTTCGAAGAAAAAAAATGTAGCCTCACGTATGCCTTTGAAAAAAAAAAACATTGTTAGTGCGTGTATTCCACAATAACTGTTGCGTTATCATCAATACTAAATATTCAAATTAGGTAGTACTTGTTTTCAATGGTATGCAGAAGAAGAACAGTGCTTCTTTGTCGTGCAGCTCTTTATAAGATAGTTTATTTTCCTATGTCACTTCTTGCACCAATCGTCCAACGCCCATAAAGAGCTATTTTTTGAACTCGGTTCTCCTTGTCTTGCACTGTATAAACCGTCAATAGTGAAAAGTTTATGTTGAACGATTTGCTTGGTGATGGCACAAATGTCATTGATATTTATATACTCCAAATATCAGTACAGATCCCTGCAAGACTCCTGAGAGCACGGCCAGTCAGTCGGGAACCATTCATTCTTACTTTCCGTTTGCGATTGGTTAAGCCTCCTTCAATCCACTTCACACTATTGGTACCAAGTCTGACTCTTTCCAGCTTGTAATTACTGTGGGCCATCTTATCGATAGCTTTGGCGAAATCTATGGCTATTGTATCAATCTGCTCTCTGGTATGAATCGCCCATTCGAAACTGTGTGGAAAGGCTGGTTCTGAAGTCATGCTGGAGGGGGGGGGGTAAAGTAAAGTGTTTTTTTAGGCAGCGTAACTATTGTAGTTTAGGTGTTACAGCTTGGTGTGACTTGCTGACAAAACTTTATGTACCGTAACCTAGCAAATCTATTGCAATACAATAGAAAAAGATTAGCAAAAACATTAAATAAAAGTAAATTTAGCTCCACCGTGCTTTTGACCTTGCAACAGCATGCAGAGCTAGGCACAGCTCTTCTTTTCCTGAATGTTTCGTAACCCGGAAAGATCAGTTTACGGCTATGAAAGGACATGGTGTATAAATCAGGAACATTACGTGCCATGTTGTCATTGGCCTTACTAGGTGAAAGCTCGTTTTATTTCCTCTCTGTTGCTCTGTAAACTAGGCCGTCATTCAAACCCAGGGGCACGAAAGTGAAGCCTCAAGTACCCAGCAACAGAACCAGTCAAAGCCCTCCTTTGTTCTGCATAACTAAAGAAGAAATCACATGAATCATTTACATATTTATTTATTTATTTATTCAGTTATTTATTTCTTCACATTACTCTCAAAGTACATAACATAAAGGTTTACGGAGGCTGACAATTGCGCTTGTTCGTTCATTATCTTAAGCGTTGAACAGCGCAAACAAGACAGTTAGATAGAGTAGAAAGTAGTGCGAGAACAACAAAAAAAATATCTGTGAAATAGAACACACAAAAACAACAAAATTTAAAATAGCTATTCAAACAACACTACGTTATCACAGCCTAAAGAAATGTTCAGGTACTGCAGTCTTGAATGATAAGGCATCCTGGATGCAGACGACGAAGGGACTATTCAACTCGGCACTGGTTTTTGGCAAAAAGAAGCTTGAAAAAAAAAACCTTAGTGGGACAAAGAAGAATGAAAACTTTGTATCGATGATCACGACGTCACCATGTGCATGAAGGTTCTCAGACGAGGTCCTGTTTAGCTGAAATATTTTGGTAGATAATTTTCGGGAAAAAAGATGGACAAGAAATTTTGAAGCTGAAAATTGATTAGTCTCAAGGCCAATTTTATTAGTGAAACGCTAGCTGTTCAAGGATATCGTAAAGAATGAAACGCGCTCAATGATTTTGAACTGGCTCAACGATAGTTGGCAAAGACTTTGGTCCCAAACAGAGGCGTACTAATAAAGGACTTACATTGATCGGTATCTCCAAAGCTCACGTATCTTCCTAAGAAGCAACGCATAGTATTCAACGATTTTTCTATTTTCACAATTTATTTGATCTCACCTACCCAAATCTTGGGCCAATCGGTACACTTCCATTTCGCAGCAATCCTGTCAACTTTGCCTCATTGGCTTCCTTTTGCTCATAATGCACGCACAATTCTTGAATGCGTCTATGTACGCGTCAAAATATTCTGCACATACTCGTTCAATTAGTACTATTTTTTTAGGCGACCTTATCGGTCGCCTTCGTTTTTGCTGCTTCGTTATTTTTGCTGTGTCTCCGCACGTTCTAGCGCTTGTACTTCGGCAAATACCGCGGAGACCTTACTGCGAAACCACAAATAAAAAATAAACACATGTGTACGCGCCGTGATCGCTTGCGCTACACTCAGGTAAATGTTTTATTTTTTTTTCATACTGATTGCCACACGCTCACTGAAGCAGCTTTTCTCTCTGGCCAACTCAGTCAAGAAAATTTTGGAAAGATTTGACTAAACATTTTGCGTCTCATGTAAAATTACTGCAGCTTAAAAAGGATAGGCAAACGCAAATTATTGTTCCTATGTTCTTTGAACAACACGCCTACTGATTTCCTCATTCCTGCTGCTGTATTCAGATTTACCTCTGCCGCCGAGGAAAAGCTGAAGCCTTGGATAGTTGAACTACTTTTTTCGCTGTATTTGATAGCAGCACAGAATAAAAAAGATTACAATCAACAAAGTGCGCTGTGAAATAGAGTTAAATTAAGTTAATTCATCGGATAAGCTTTACTGTGTGCACTTCTTCGCCAATGAGAAGAATACAACACGTATTTAGACTTTGGGTTTCGCAAGTATAGCGTTAGATATAGTTATTCTGAGATGTCGCCATTGTATTCTTTGATGTTCTGTCTATTTGGAAATCAACAGATCTAAGTTTGCGTCACAAACAAACGGCACAACCATATCTCGTTCACTGTTCTTAACGTCGTAAACAATTTATGCGTTTGCGTTCCAAATAAACCTTTTTGATATTTTTCAGCTTTACCTGAGACACATTGTTTGGAAGCAAATGTCGGCTACCTGGCTTCCTCTCTTTTGTTTTATCCCCCACTCAGCTGGTCTTTATTTTTTTTTTTGTAATTTTGAGCCAATCACTTTGCATTCCCCCGCCTGCTCCACGGTCCTTTTTTACATAGATTACGCTACTAAGTACAGATTTATAAGCTCACTGGCGTGACTTATTTAGCGTTAAGCTTGGAGCTTATATGACGGGCACTTGTGTGTGTGTGTGTTGCTTTCTGTCCCATGTCATCGTATATATACATTGTGCTTCGCATTGAATCTGTGGTATTCTCCATGTCTCAGTTCTTTACGTTATTACTGCCATTGCAATGGCTGCACATCTTTTAATTTAAGGACAGCGGCGACCTGTCTATCATGATTAAGGAATGCTCAACATGCGCGGTCAAGCCTGTCCTCCTTAACCTCATGCGAAATTTGTTTTCGCGAGTAGCATTGCTTTTGGTAGACAACCGCGCTCCTTTTTTTTTTTTACCGACTTCGGTCATTTCTAACTGTGAGCTCTTGTTCTTTCACGACAATATTATTAAAGAGAAGGAAGAGGTTTGCGAAACTTTTTCACACACCTTCTGTTTATCTCGAGTTTTGTTTGCTCCTGATATAGTTGTTTGAATACTTTTTCTGAGAATGTTGTAAAGATTGGTGCAGTTATTTCCTTACTACTTTTAAACACTGTCTTGATCACTTTTTTTTACTTTGTGGAAACTTAAGGTAGCTCTGGAGTGTTTGTGAACTTTGTCTAAGTAATCACAAATATTTGAGGTTTTCTTGCCGTCTTTTTGTTCCTCATGAAAGCCATTATGCCAGGCGAGTCCACAGGTAACCCTAGACATCTTGAATTTAACAGAAATACTGCCGGCGTAAGATATCAAATAACATGGTTCGAAAACGGCTATTGTAATTATCG
This sequence comes from Rhipicephalus microplus, assembly GCF_043290135.1. NCBI lineage: Eukaryota > Metazoa > Arthropoda > Arachnida > Ixodida > Ixodidae > Rhipicephalus > Rhipicephalus microplus. Next base: position 12,374,294 of record NC_134703.1, on the reverse strand, counting down.
TTCAGTATTGCAAAGCTCATTCACATTGTGAAGCCATTTTCTTAACATTGTAACTTTCCCTCACTTCGTTATGCAATTAGTGCATGGTCGTATTATACGTCTATACTTTTTTTTCTTTAAGGTAGGATCTAGCTTACCAGTTCTTTCCGCGCTTTCACATACTCGTGCACATCACGCACATATGCCACCATGCAAGGATGGCTTTGTATATATATATATATATATATATATATATATATATATATATATATATATATATATATATATATATATATATATATATATATATATATATATATGCAGCGATGGCGTAGTGGTTACAACATCAGCCTCGAATGCAAGAGGTCCGTGGTTCGAATCCCGGTGCCACGCAGTTCCCAACCGGATTTTAAAAAAAGTCCGCGTGGTGATGGAACTGCATTAAGAGGCCTGGGGTGCAGCCTCATCGGTGACTAACGCCGGTAACGCACTCCCTCACCAGAGAAGGATTGGCCACCCTCGTGCAATATCTGGCCACTACTTCCACATGCTTACGTCAATTAACCGAGCTGACTGGCGGAACATGGGAGTGAGGCCTTTGTCCTGCAGTGGACGTAGTCAGGCTGATGATATATATATATATATATATATATATATATATATATATATATATATATCTTGTATATATATATATATATATATATATATATATATATATATATATATATATCTTGACGGAGAGTGGCCCAGGGACTCGGGTGCCCGGGGAGCGGTAGGTCGAGAAAGACGAAGTTAGATAAAAAACAGCTGACCCTTTTTCATTATTCTTATTGATTTTTTATAACAATTTATATTAGTCTTGTAGCACAACTATTTTTTTTCGTTTATCTAAACAAAATTTTAGGCGTTCCTCCCTCTTCCCCTCCCCCTCCCTCTGAGGTATATTGATCCCTTGTGGTGAGTTGAGCCATTTCTCTGGGGTCCAACCAAGCAGCGTACGGGCGTTGTCGCTTTGTCTCATTTCATTATAATGTCGCAGTCTACACCCTACGAACCGTAAGTGCATTCCTGCGGGTCTTCGCTGCCATGGGCTTGCCTTCAAACGAACGCCGCTCACGGCACTGCGATCACGAAGCTGACCACCCTCCTCCAGCCGAGACTACCTATGCCACTATTCGAGGACGGCATTCGGCCCTTCTGGATGGCTCCTGGGCAGGCTCACCCCGGCCCCACAGAGGCAGTACATGGCCTGCCGTTGGCCGGAAATGCCATTCATGCTTCCCACAGTGACAACGTTGTCCCACTGCGAGACTTAAGCCATTTAGCGGTGCTATTTTAGCTCCCTCGGCCGAGGGTACCTTAATCGAGGACTACATTTCGGACGTCGCCACTGGCTCCGCATGTGGGTCACCCGAAAGCTTCGCCGAGCTTCCGCGCACCAGTCTGCGACTCCGCCTCGAGGTCAACGCTTTGACAGCATCGACCACTCTGCTGTTTCCTGCGGCCTTGCTAGGACTGCACGTGATCGACGATGCATCGGCTGTGGCCGTCTCTCTAAACCGTGAACAAAGCTAACCTGAGAGCCGCAAATATCTCGGTATACCCTCGCGACCCTCTCAAGCCAATTCGGCTGCATGACGTCGTTATTTTTCGGAGTCTCGCCTGCCGTGTCACTACCACCAGTTGCCTTCTAACTACCGGTGTTTCGTGGCTTTCAGGATGACGCCTAAGAATGGGTGGCGACCGTCAGCGCTCTTGGAAATGGCGAAGCCTGGACAGACCAAAAGAAGCGGTGCATGGTCATAGACTACCTTCAGAGATCTGCCACGGCGTATCGTAAACCCGAAAGCGTGTGGCCGCAGTTCCTGGCGGTCGCCAAGCTCATGCCTGCTTTGTAGTGGAGTGACGACCACCTATCCATGACCAGTTAATTCTACATGACGCCTACCGAGGATGGAGCCCAGGAGAAGAACCACTTGGATGCTCCAGTTGTACTTTGAGCTTACGGGAAGCCAGTTCCGCAACCTGCCCCGTTACCAACGTTCCTCAACGACCAGGCTCACCAGTTTCAGTCTTGCAATCTGCGTCGGTATATCGCACCTTAACATCCTGGACAGACGCAGAGACCACATTCTATTCACAGCGGCCACAAACACGACCTCCAGGCTGGCAAACACTAGAGCTTACGGACTCGCTGACTGGCTGTGTGATAACGTCCATTTCATCGCAACAAATTGACAAAAGAAATTCAAGCACTACAGAATTGACCCTCAGTCAAAAGCCACATCCTGCGATGGGCCGAGTATGCGCACGTTCTCCACGTGCTAAGCGCAATTGCCAGTAAAGAAGCAGGGGTACCTATGCTAGCTGGGCTCGCTAGATGACGTGGCTTCTGACAAAGATGGCTGTACTACGCACGCGAATCTATAAGAAACAGCACCTCGAGCACAAGCCTGACAGCGACAATGCTGAAAGAGCATTAGTAACCGCCAGAGCCACTGCCTCAACTCGGCTCTGAGTTTTTGCATATATCTGACAGCACAACCCGATGCCCTTCAATGCACCGCAATCAGCGCAGATGTCACCGCTTAGTGCAGCAGGTCGCGGTGCAGACCAACACAACTTCGACAAAGTAAGCAACTCGAGAACGTGCAACTAACGCAGCCGCTTTGTAAGAGCCTGTATTTCCTGTTAGTATCATGTTCTCAACTACCAGCGTAGACGAGGTCTACGCCGACCATCCCAAAACAGCCAGTTTTGACCTCCCGAATGTTGGCGGTCGACCTGCACAAGCTGCAGCGTCTACAACACTGACAGCAGCGGCACAGGCAGTGCAGCCCACCGCAGACTATTTCAGCAGCTCCCAATGCAAAGGCACAGCGTGGTCGAGTGTATTGGCGAGAAATGGCCCAGGGGCTCGGGCATTGTCTCAGGTCATTACAATATATACATATACATATATATATATATATATATATATATATATATATATATATATATATATATATATATATATATATATATATATATATATATATATATAGGAGATCTAACAGACGGTAACGCCAAGGAATGTACAAGGGAAGGGAAGTTATTGGAACCAATGGAATGTAAATAAGAATAAAGAAAAGTGGATGAAAAAATAACCAGCCGTGAGCAGGAAGCGAACCTAAGACCTTAGGTTCGAAGGTCGTAGGTTCGATTCCTGCTCACGGCTGGTTATTTTTTCATCCACTTTTGTTTCTTCTTATTTACATTCCATTGGTTCTAATAACTTCCTGTGTACATTCCTTGGCATTACTGTCTGTTAGATCTCATTAATATTGTGTTAAAACATAGAAAAGCCATGGAAAAGCCAGCCCTTAGGTATACACTTCTTTCCCTTATATATATATATATATATATATATATATATATATATATATATATATATATATATATATATATATATATATATATATATATATGAGATGTAACAGACAGTAATGCCAAGGAATGTACAGGGGAAGTTATTAGAACCAATGGAATGTAAATAAGAAGAAAAGTGGATGAAAAAATTATTCATTAATTCGAAGGTCGTAGGTTCGATTCCTGCTCACAGTTGGTAATTTTTTCATCCACTTTTCTTCTTATTTACATTCCATTGGTTCTAATAACTTCCCCTGTACATTCCTTGGCATTACTGTCTGTTATATCTCATTAATATTGTGTTAAAACACGGAAAAACGAGCCCTTAGGTATACACTTCTTTCCCTTATTATATATATATATATATATATATATATATATATATATATATATATATATATATATATATATATATATATATATATATATATATATCGTTACGGGACCAAGTGAATGCCGGCGGAAAACAAAAGGTTCGGGATGGCAAAGCTACCGTCATGGACCGTTTGTCTAAAGCAGTGTTAAGTGTGCATTTCTTGTGTGTGTTTAGTGGCCATTACCATATATAAAAAGCCGTTTTTAAACAATTAGCAAAACAATCAGCCTTGCTTGTGCTCTCAGACAAGCTCCGTTTTTCTCCGCGTAGGCCCTCCCGCAATTCCAGAGTTCATCAGCTTACGTCTTCTTTCCGGATTGTCGCTGTGGTTAAAAGTTATTTTGTTCTACAGTCTGAATAGAAATTTTTTTAACTTCGAAAACGGGTGAGAGTGCAGAACCATTCGCGTCTCAAACGTCGGTGAGTTAAGAGCGTGAAACGATCCACTTTATGTGGAAACCTGGAGTAGAAACATGTAATCTCAGATGTATGCACATTTCTCTTCTTAGACTTTCGTCTATTTTTTTTTTACCAGTAGCCCATTCCCTTACCATAGACTTGAACATTATGAGCATTGTTTGAGCAACGCAAACGACTGCATGCCAAAACGAGTGGGGTTCTCTTAGTCAATGATAGAAACTGAATTCTTTCATGCTTATTGCGCTTCAACACCACCTCACTTTATTATAGTTCTTTTCAAGCTCAAGCTCTGCAAAGCCTAATCCATGATTTCCCGTTCACTTCTCTCCCTTGCTTTTCTGTTGCCAAGAAATATTCTATTGCTTGTCATTCGGTACCTGTTTTCAGTTTTCTCAAAAAGAGGCGAAAAGGAAGAAAGATTGGTAGAGGTGTATCAATGGCACAGGTCACGTTTGTCGAACCTAAATCCTCCGCACAAGCGATCTGCGTGCGTAATAAAAAGAACTCGCTCAAAGACTGAAACCGTACTCACTTTTCGTGGATTCTGGCAATTTGCATTTAAATTAGTCTTCCGAAACATGCTTGGCAATCTAACACCGTATATTTCGGGTGCGGCAGGAACCAGAGCCTCTGTGACTAGCAGGCGGCTCGATTGTTTTGTTTTTTACTTCACGCCAATTCGCAAAGGACCGCGCCAGGCCTAGCCAGCTGCGCACAAGTCCCTTGTTCACTTCGTGTAGATAAAGGAACCTCTGAGAAAATAGATAGATATATGTCTAAACAAGTCATTAAGGCTCATATATATATCAAGTGATCATTCTACGTGCCCCGTCTATCACTGCGAACTTGTACAAGCGCACAGATACCATGAACAAAAGCAGAATTCGACGAAACAGCGCAGTCTTTACATATGTAGCTTATCCAGTTAACAAGCTGCACATAATCTGAACAGTAGGTTGAGAATAGCTGAGCAAGATAAGAGAGAGAGCATAACCGGTTCAGGCTGTGGGGTGATGTACAAGAATTGGATGTGGCTTAACTCAGTTATGCTCAGGTGTGCGTAGGTAGAGTTAATCTTATTGTGTAGTTTGGTTCTCTGTACGGTTACCCTACTCGAGGCTCATTCTTGCTCCTCGGCTCGGGGCCTCCTCTTGGTTTCCTTCCAACAACGAATGCTTTCACTCTCTGCGAATCAATTTTCACATCTGCCGACGAATCCCACCCAGCCACACCTTCTATGCATTGATGATTTTCCGCAGCAGCGCCCGGGTGCTGCCATGTTTGATCACGTGACCACAAACTGGCTTCTTCCCCAGCTAAAGTGCCCACGCGAACTCCTTGGGCCGTGGCCGTATATGTGTAAGCGCCGGTAGCTGGGTCTAGAAGCTATACATGGCAGCACCCATGCAGACGTGACTGCCCGCTTTCATCCAAAGTCACGCTTGCTACTCACCCGCTGTCGTCACAGCAATAAATGAATAGTGAAATCAGCTGCAGCTTCATGTAATCTCACGCTGGGGACAAGACATTAAGTATGTAGTACTTTTGTTGAGGAGATAAGCCGAGTTTATTTAGTCATGCTTACTAAGCCTTGCCTCCGAGAAATTGAGAATTGTGTCTAGAAAACACAGGAAAATACCGACGATTACATTGTTCTCAAAACTTTAGGACGTAATTATAAAGGAAATAAACGCGTGAAGAAATGTCAATGCATTTCGTCACGATTTTCTTCGAGGAGCTGGGGGCAATTTTTTTTCTTTCGTGAGTATGAATAATGCCACAGGCATGGAACGAGATTGCGCTATGCCAATGCGTGTATGTGCCATGTGACAAAGAAGAAGACTGGTCGTGGGGGTTGAATTGCTTATGCTAGTCGCATTGTATCATCTGTGGAGAATAACTACTCGACCGTGGAGAAGGAATGCCTTTGTGTTATTTGGGTGATATCGAAAATCTGACCATACCTGCATGGCCGTCCATTCGAAGTCGTTACGGACCATCATGCCCTCCGTTGGCTGCCCAATCTCAAGGACCCTTCAGTGCGTCTCTCGAGGTGCATCTTTTACCTTCAAGAATATGACGTAACAGTCCTCTAGAAGTCTGGCCGTGGGCACACTGATGGCGGTTGCCTTTCGCACGCTCCCTTTGCAACGACATTAAGTGATGATAATACCAATGGCCGTTTTTTTTTTGCACGGTCAGTGAACCTGATTTGGCCCAACCACAGTGGAATAATTCAGAGCTTGGACAACTTATCAAATAGCCACAGCTCGAGTCCACCACGGACATTCGCACTTCTAGGGTCATTTCGTCTTCGCAACGACATCCTCTACAAAAATAACTTCGAACCTTATGTGACTGAATACCTGCTCGTTGTTTTTCTTGCGCCGAGAGAGGGTGCACCATCAGACATTCGCCTTCACAGACTTCTGCCATGGCCTTCTGAGGGGCCCAGCCAGCAAACGGTTGAGAGTGAGGAACAAGTGGACGGGAGATAGGGGCGCCGGCGTTTTTGGCTCTGCGTTAGCGTTTCACAGTGGCGTCTCGAGCACACATTTTCGGATGTTCTTGAGAGACACCCAGCCAACTAACGGTCGAAAGTGAGGCACGAGCGGACGGGAAACGGGGGCGTATGGAGGAGAGATATCGGACGGTGAGGCTCTGCACCTACCCTCTCCTACACTCTCTCACACCACTTGCGCCACTTGCTAGGGGCGAGGATAAGCGAGCGCTCTCACAGGTGTTGTTAGGGACAAGGGAGTGAGAGCGGCGAGATAGCACCTGCCGGCGCGCGGCCTGAGCTAGTGTTTGTGCCTCGGTTGCCTCCGTGAGGGTTTTGTGCATGCCCAGACTCATGAGCCTGTCCGTGCTGGTGCTCAGAGGGAAACCTAGTACCCTTTTGACTCTTTTACACAATAAAGTGTCGAGTTTATCCTCCTCGCGTTTAGACCAATTCAGCGAGGATGCCACGTAATTAATGTGGCTCATGAGGAATGCGTTGAAGAGCCGAAGAAGATTGCTCTCTCTCAGCCCTCTCCTTTGGCTTGAAACCCTCAATATTAGTCTGAGCTTGTTCTCCGTTTTGGAGGTGATGCGAGCCAAAACCTGCGAATTTCTGCCATGGAATTCAAGAAGAAAGCCTAGCACCCGAAGATAATTGACTCTTGGAATTGACTGCCCAACCCGTGTGGGTATATCTCCTCCGCGAAAGCTGGGCAGCGTCTCTTACAGTCGCTGGGATATGATCATACGGCAGGGGAGGAACAGAAGATCTTCTTATCACAGACAATGAAGGGCACGTACGAAGTGGCACCCTTCCCGGGTAACGTTCATCCACAGTACAATGTTGGCTGGCGAAATGCACGGGCCAGGTCTCTACTTGATTTCGTGGCTAGGTCCACGCGCAGTGTAGCTTTCGTCGATGCGGCGCAGTATGGTCGCTCCAATCGTTTTGCAGCTGTGGTCGTTGATCATCGCGGTTGCGTACTCAACTCAGTTTCCGTGAGGAAAGCGTCTGCCTCCGTAGCAGAGCAGGTAGCTATAGCCTTGGCAATGACGGACCCTTCGCGTCCAGAGATATTTACTGACTCCAGGGCTGCCACCCGACTTTTGCTTCGGGGATGATCTCCAGGAAGGCTACCGCTATTTTAAAATCCGGTGGGGTAGTAGGCTACCACACAATTACATGGTTTCCGGCTCACATGAGCTCAGAGGTGCATCCGACTCTTCCCAATGCCAATGAACTTGCCCATAACCGTGTGCGAGAAATCACGTGCCGCGGCGGTCCAGGCGGCTACGAAGGTGGGTTCGCGGATAACTTCAAAGATACACTTTGCACCTTTAACGAAGTGACGCCCCATTATCAGTTGTCTAGCCGGTAGTACCCGCTTCTGCATTCTAAGCTCACTCGGCCACAGTCGTCGGTTCTTCGGATGCTACAGGCAGGTTCATTCCCATCTCGTAGCACATTCAGCCACTTTGCTGGTGGCATAACTCCAGGATGCAGTTGCGAGGTACATAACTGCACACTCGCTCACATGCTCTGGCAGTGCCCGGCGTTACATGACGCAAAGTTCAGCACAGGAGAAGACTGGGAGAGGGCTCTTAAAAGCCCCAAGCTCTCAGTACAATACTCGGCAGTCTAGGGGGCCTGCGAACAGGAGGAGGGCCACGGTCTTCCAGTCTCGGCGTGGACGCGGCCAGCAACTGCAGCGGACACCTCTTAGGGGGTGTCTGACCAGTTCTCCAGGACCAAATAAAGTTCGCTGCAGCATGGTCACTGCAATAAATATTGCAGCACGGTCACCTTTCCTCTGTATGACGTCGATTCCCAGGTACGTCGGATCTGCCAAATTTTTTTACTGCGATAGCAATTATATGGACACTCCCCGCTAGATTTTGCTGCCGGCGTCGACGTCAGCGTCACCGCCACTCACCGTATATGTATACGTACATATACATATATGAATATGCAAGAAAGAAAAAAAAAATCTAGAAAAACTCCGGCGCGCGGAATCTCTGAGTCGTGAATGCGAGGTGTTAACCACTGAGCCACCGAGGAGCACGTCCTTGAACGCTCAAACTACAGTGTCTAGAAAGGTTTACCTAGCGTCGTGAATGGGCGCCTCCTCAAGCAGCGGCGAAGAAGACGGATGCTGTGCACCGCGACGCCACGCTGTTTGTTGCTGGCGCACTGGCGAGTGACGGGGGAGGTTGACGACGTTGTGCAGCTGGCAGCAGTGAAACTGCGTCCCTGCTGCAAGGCTATTTTCCGAAACACTTATTTATTCATAGATATTATAGCTAATTCGCAGCAAGAATAAAGAAAATAAATATTATTTTCACAATTGAGAAAGCCTTGAAGAGGCGCAAACTAGGAGTTCGGCGTATTTTTGCCGCGCGCATACAATTTTAGTTGTCGTAGGATGACATCTACGTCACAATGCAGTTTTACTAATGCTTTCCTCCAACCTTCCCCTTAATCAAGGTGAATGTTCCAGCTTACAAAGGCTGGAATGGTCAACAAGTCACTGCGAGACCAATAAAGCACCAACAAAAAAAGTATCCAACAGACCTAGAGGACGCACTTTTTTTTAGAGCTGTCGGTACCAATTGTTGTTAATTTGGTAAACATAGCCGCTTTATTGTGCTCTCTACGCGCGCAGAATGCAGCTGCGACAAAGTTCGTTGAAAATTGGCATGTCATTTGCTTAGGTCATTTGCATTATATTATAGGGAGGGTAACTGCTGCGATGAAACTCCGCCCTCCATCAATATTGATGTTTCGGCTGGAAAAGGCTGAAATGGTCTTTGTAACTGCCGGACGGATAAAGCAACAGGGGAAAAAAATTGTACACAGGCAATTAACAGGCCGCACTTTTTTTTCAATTGAAAACTGAGTTGTCTGTGCCATTTGTTCATTTGGGATATGCACCCTCATTATTGTGCTCTTCTGCATACGCAGAACAAAGCAGCAACAAAGTTCTTTGAAGACAAGTGTGTAAAACCTATGTCGTACGTTGAAGGGGAGTGGGACAGCCGCCGTCACTGGAGGGGGGGGGGGGGCTGTTCATGGTGGCTGGATTGTGAGGTCCCTTCAATTTTACGACTTTATGGTCCGTGAAATGAAGCGAGAGAGGCTCTCGTACTGGCTGCAGTGGGAAGGTTGCAAGCGCTAAGTAGTAGCAGTAGTAGTTTATTTTATTTCTTGAAATGCAAGAAAAGTCTATGCACGTCCCTCGGATCATAGTAGGTTGCATATATATACATCTGAGTGTATATTTGGAAAGTATGTGCTGCAGGATGCAGTCATTGGCAATGAGGTCCATCCGTCCGTGCATCCGTCTGTGCGTCTATTCGTGTGTGCGTCCGTCTGCCGTGCGCCCGTCCGTCTGTCTGTCTCTCTGTCTGTTTATCTGCCTGTATCTGTTTGCCTGTATGTGTGTTACTCCCACAAGCGCTACCTGCTGAGTGATTCATACAACTAAGTAGTTGCGAACCAGCAACAAAAAAAATTTCATGGGCAGACACACGGCTTCAGGAGCATTGCCCCTAAAAGGTACAAGATGAAGGTACCACAGGCCTTCGCCCTTATTTCAAGTCATGATGACCATTTGGTTGAATACATTTATGAAAACGTACAGTAAGCCATTAAAGAAGTAAAGCCACGGTATATTATTAAAAGTAATGGGCTGTACCTACATTATTAGGGCATTATTAGGGCTACAGTATTAGGGTTGTATCTACAGCCATAGGTTTGTCCATGCATGTTTGTGACCGGTTCGTAAACACCTAGTTGTATGGCTCACTCAGCAGGTGTGCTAGTGTGACAGACAAATGGATCGACAGACAAATAGACATGTTCACGGATGGACGAACACAGAAAAAGAGACGGACGGACACACACAGACCGAAAGAGACAGACTGACAGGACAGACGCATAGACGGACACATGGACAGACGGACGGACACATGGTCAGACGGATGGACGCATGGACCGACAGGCGCACGAGCAGTTACACGGAAGGTCGCATAGATGGATGGACAGACAGACGGAAGCAAAAAACAGACGGACGGACAGACGCACGGACGCACGGATGGATGGGTGGAAGCTTCGCCCCACTAATCACCATTCGCTCCGTGGATATCCTGAGATTTATTTGATGGGCGTCTTTATAGCCAAAGAAGGCAAAAAACAGACCGTAGACAATGCAGTGGAATAATATGACATCGTCACTAGAAATGCCGCAAGGTAATTGTTAGTAGCGTTCAAAGAACGTAATAATTTAGAGATCTTGAATACCTTTTTCAGAAAATGGAGTAATCGTTGGTGGACGTAGCGAACTTTTAATTGCGAAACTAAATACAAAATACACTTCATTCTGTCTGCACACTCAGGCATTGTATAGAATCTAGAAGTAGTTGGTAAGATCAGATGTAGTGAGTACAGATTGGTAAGAGCTCGCATTCACCTAGATTTAAAAAAAAAGCAAAGGCATAAAGTGACAAGCAAGAAGTCAATGAGCTAGTGGTGAGAGGGAAAGTACAAGAATTCAGAATTGCGCTTCAGAATAGACTCGAGGCTCTAAACGAGGTAACTCTGACACAATGAACGATCATCTTACTTACTATTATCATCAAATAGTGTGCAATAGCAGCCGAAGGTACAGTCACTAGAGAGGACACTGGCAATCTACCTTATGAGACCAAAAATTTTTTAAGAGATGATAAACTATGAAAGCCTCAAATGCAACCGACAAAATAGACATAGTGGAGCTTTCAAATTTAATCAATAGGCTCAAGGTAGCCGATAACAAAAGGCATAACATGGAAAACATCAAACTGTAAAAAGCGGTAGAACCCTAAAAACAGTGAAGACGAACTTGTGCATAGGCAAAAATGAAAGGTATGCGTTAAGGCACAAGGAAGGTAAGTCATAACCAATCTGTATAGGTTTGTCGAGGTGGTGGAGGAGTTTGTATAGAGCTGTACGGAAGCAGAAACAACCAGGAGGGTATTGTAAGAAGCAATAATAGCCCAGACAAATTCGACATCCTACCAGTAACTACAAGGGAACTAAGGAAAGCGCCAGAAGGAATGCAAAGAAGGAAAGCAGCTGGAGGGTAACGTAACAACGGACCTGCTGAAGGATGTCGGAGAAATTGTGTTAGGAAAGCTGGCGACCTTATATACGAAGTGTCTCTTAACGGAAACGGTGCCAGAATCTTGGAAGAACGCCAACATCATTTTAATCCATAAGAAAGGAGATGTTAAGGACTTTAAAAATTTACAGACAGATAAGCTCACTGTCCGTTCTCTACAAACTATAAACAAATCTACGACATCTATCCAAAGAGAACCCTGATGGGATGCCAAGCAGCCCCGTTGCACACGCCTAGCATCACGGATTGAACGGCGCTAACACGGGTGCTGTGGTGAGCACTAGAAGATTCGTTTGAAGCAGTGAATCAAAAGACCGTTCGATTGATGTGCGCTTGGACATTGCGGGCGGTGGAGCGAGTGAAGGGAGAGAGATGACACACAGCGAGCGGTGACATCCTAGGGAGAACGTGACGTCAACGAGCGCGCACTGCTTGAGTAGGCGTGGCCTACTTGGTGCCACCCCAACACCTGCAGCCAGGGGACCACGGTGTGGATGGAGGGACAGCGTTACACAGGCTATTCAAAGATCTGCTTTGCATTTAAAGAAAATAGCTAATAAAATTAGGGCGACATTAGAGTCCAATCAATCAAAAGACCAAGTAGGATTTCGTACAATCTACTCCTCAAGAGACCACACTCATACTATCAATCAGTAATGGAAAAATGTGCGCAATACAACTAACCTTTATACGTAGCTGTTATATATTGTGAGAAGGAATGGCTCAGTAGACACATCAGCAGTAATACAGGTACTATGGAATACTGGCATTGACGAATCCTACATAAACGTACTGGAAGAAATCTACAGTGGATCGACAGCCACCATAGTTCTCTAAAAAGAAAGCGACAGAATTCCAATAAATAAGGGTGTGAGGCAGGGAGACACAGTCTCTTTAATGCTATTCACCGCGTATTTGCCAGAGGTTTTGAGAGCCCTAGATTGGGAAGAGTTAGCGATAAGAGTTAATGGAGAATATCTTAGTAAGCTGTGATTCGCTCATGAGATTGCCTTGATGAGTAACTTGGAAGACAAATACAGCTAATGATCTCTGAGCTGAACACAAAAATTGATTGATTGATTGATTGATTGATTGATTGATTGATTGATGTGTGTGGTTTAAGGTTTCAAGAACAGCCATATGATTATGAGAAATGGCGTAGTTGAGAGCTCCAGGAATTTCGACCATCTGAGGTTCTTGAACGTGCACCCGAAACTTAGCACACGGGCCTACAGCATTTTCACATCCATCGAAAATGCAGCCGCCGAAACCGGGATTTCATTCCGTGACCAGTGGGTCAGCAGCCGAGACCACGGGGCAACTGAACACGGAGAGCAGAAGAGTAAGTCTAAAATTTGTTATGCACAAAATTAATGTGCAACACTCTCGGAAGAAGACCACACCCGGCGATTTGTGGAGAGACGCTGAAAGCTGCGAAGGAACATTCATACTTAGGGCAGGTATTAACCGCAAAGTCGTACCATGAGAGTGAAACTACTAGAATCATAAGGATGGTGTAATTCACATTCAGCAAGCATTCTCGGGACGTTGTAAAAGTCGGAATGTTGAGTTATTGAGAACCTACAAAATATATTGAAGTAGTTTAACAAACGAAATTACAAAGGCTGAGGATAATAATTTCTGGGACCTTTTTTCTATGTCTACATCAAGATCAGACATAACGTGGAAATATCTAAACGCTTTATTAAATCGGTCGAGGTACTCGAGAATTTAACCACAAATAAGGCAGAATAACAACGAATTTAGTGGATAATGATTGGCAGATCTATTGAATGAATATTTCGTCAATATAGATACTGGAGAAATTATTGACGGTGCCCTACATTACTTGATGAGAACATAGGTGCAACAAAACTATTTTCCTTAGCCCTGTTACAACGACAGCGGTGATTTCTAATTTTGTAGGACTCAACAACAGTGCTAGTAGCGACGCTGATGGCATCAAAATAAAACTTATCAAACTTGTGGTACACGTTATAGCACCTTGGCTAACACATGTTTTTATTCATTGCTTAGCAGGAGGGGTTTCCCAAAAAGAATGCAAATAACCATAGTAATCGTTCTGCTCAAAAAGGGAGATAAAATTGTTTTATCTAACTACAGGCAAGTGTTTCGTTTGCAGATATTTTCTAAAAGCCTCGAAAAAATTCTTTTATCAAGACTTACAAATTTTTGCGGCAAACATCAGATAATACGTACTGCGCAATTCGGTTTTGGGAAAAAGCGCTAAACAGATCTCGCGCTGTCACAACAGAGGGAGTTCATTTTGATTGAAAGTTTCGAACATCGACACTTAGCTCTGGGTGTCTACGCAGAATTTGTGAAGGCTTTTGAATATCTTAACCATAGCCTGTTATTAAAAAAAAACTCTAGAAGTATGAATTTCATGGTAAGGTATTGTTCCTTCTTCACTCTTTTTAGGCTTCAGACAGCATGATGTAAATATAAATGGCCACTTTTCCGTCATCAAACCAATTTTGTACGGTGGAAGTATTTTCAGTCGATTTCTCTTTAAATTGTACATAAATATTTTGGTCAATATTGACGAAACCACAAAATTTGTAATTTACGCCGATTACACGACTTTGTTTTTCTCTGGTGCAGTACTATCGGGCATAATGAATAGAGCCAACAATACATTAGCGCCGCTAGGTGAGTGGACCCACTAAAATTCATTAAAGCTTAATACTACCAAAACAAAAGCTGTAGTTTTCCGGTCATAAAACAGGGATGTGGTCAGCGATGCTGTTCTAGTGTATAACGGTGCCCTTATAGAGTCAAAACACTTAAGATACTCAGTGTAATACTTTCGGAAGCGCTGTCTTGGAACGACCATGTGAATTAAGTAGCACAAAAGTTATATAGCATTGTAGGAATGATGTATCTAAACAGACGAGCTCTCCCCACGCATGTTAAGCTTCTTATTTATAATTCGCTATTTCATTCAAACGTAATTTACTGTCATCTTGTACGGGGATCAACAACACGAAAATTTACATATATTATACGCACATTTGAAGACAATGCTAAGGCACATATATAATGTTGCTTTCGATCATCCTTCAGCATCACTTTTCCGCAGGCATCATATTCTACGTATTCTCTCTCTATATTCCTACCACCTCTTCATAGCATACAAACCAGAAATTAAAGGTAAAAGCTATTTCCTAGCTCAGTTAGCCTGTTTATAAATGAGGATGCAAACATATTCAGTGCGCCATTCAAAGACTTCGAAAGTACCGTTGTGTCGAACAAATTAGGGGGCACAAATACTAAAACATAAACTTTCGGAATTACTAAACATGTTTACCAACCAAAGTATTGACCCGGAGAAATCCTCAACAAAAACTCGGCATGCTTTTTTTTAATTTGGGTGGTTGATTTTATTGAGTTTTAAAATTGTTTCTCCCTTGATATTCCAATACTTGATTTTGACAATTTCTTGTTTTTTAAGGAAAATTGTTGCTTCGCTATTCCAACGCACACGTTGTCTCACTGCTGATAAATTTCAACACTTGTCCCTTTTGTTACGATTGTTTTTATTCTTTTATATATTAGTTTCCAAGCGTTGCAGTGGCCCCGCCGCGGTGGTTTAGTGGCTAAGGTACTCGGCTGCTAACCCGCAGGTCGCGGGATGGAATCCCGGTGGCGGCGGCTGTATTTCCGATGGAGCCGTAAATGTTGTAGGCCCGTGTGCTCAGATTTGGGTGCACGTTAAAGAACCCCAGGTGGTCGAAATTTCCGGAGCCCTCTACTACAGTGTCCCTCATAATCATAAGGTCGTTTTGAGACGTTAAACCCCACATATCAATCAAGCGTTGCAGTGTGTGATTACATATTTTTAATGAATTCTCATTGTGTTATTCCTAAATTCCACTTCCTCGGTTTTCTGCCCGCTCTTTTTACGTACACTGTGTTATTGACTATCACTTTGTCTTTCTGATGGTCATTTTTGGTTTTTCTTTGGTGTTCAGCACAGTCTGCTGTAAATGCGCCGAAGTATCCGTTTTGGGGGGGGAGGGGGGAGCTAGTCAAGCTACTCGTAAGCTTTTTCTACGTGCCTGCCCTCATCCTTTGCTTGATGAAAAAGAAAGGGCCAAGTATTATCATTATATTAAATCCTGAATAGTAATCTGCCACTAACTCTCGCAAAGAAGGTCTATAACAGCTGCATCTTGCCGGTGCTTACCTACGGAGCAAAAACCTGGAGGCTTACAAAGAGGCTTCAGCTGATATTAAAGACGACGTAGCGAGCGACGAAAAAGAAGTTGCTAGGTGCAATAT
This sequence comes from Rhipicephalus microplus, assembly GCF_043290135.1. Classification (NCBI taxonomy): domain Eukaryota; kingdom Metazoa; phylum Arthropoda; class Arachnida; order Ixodida; family Ixodidae; genus Rhipicephalus; species Rhipicephalus microplus. The sequence goes on along the minus strand of NC_134703.1, from coordinate 12,358,145 downwards.
TAAGAGACAAGAAGAGGACAGAGTGGGTCAGGGAACAAACTGGGGTTAAGGATATCATAGTTTATTTATTTATTTATTTATTTACAGATACTGCAATCACCATTTGGTGATTTTAGCAGGGTGGTAGTTGAAATCAAGAAGACATGAACATGGGTAGGGCACGTAGCACTTAGCAGGATAACCGATGGTCATTAGGGGTAACTGAAGGAATTCCCAGAGAAGGCAAACGCACGAAGGTGAGACAGAAAGTTAGGTGGGCCTATGAGATAAAAAAAATCGCAGGTATAACGTAGCAGCAGAAAGCACAAGACCGGGTTCATTGGCAGGTCATGGGAGAGGCCTTTGTCCTGCAGTGGACCTAATCAGGCTGCTGACAACGACAATATGGGCTGGAAGCATAAAGCGACACATAAAGTGAAACAATAAATTGATTTAGAGTGACAAAATGTACACCAAGGGTCGTTTCATTCACCATCGTGGGTGTATGATAGGCGAGTGCTACCAAATGAGAGACGTTTATTAATATAGTGTATACAAGGAGACACCATTACTCATACGCATGCGCAGCTGCAGTTGCTAATGACACGCTCAATACAGTGGGCTCATCAGTAAATGAGAAAATTAAATCAAAGTTTTCACTTTATATTTTCCACCTTAATTTCTCGTTATGACGTCATGGATTCGGAAACTGCTTGTTTTTTCGCATCTCGTTTACATTGGCAAAGTTAACTTTTTCAAAGTACGTGCGATAAGTCTTTGGCCCTCTAAAACTACTATGTACTTTTTGCCGATTAGAGAACTACGGAAGCCCTAGTAGATGCAATGAAAGTCTATCTGTGATTGCACGGTGCCTGGGGAACTTTAACGCAGCGAGGCCTTCCGCATTTTCTTCTCGCTCGTTTTCCCACACACAAGGCACCTTCTAGCAGTAAGCGTGGTGTGTGTGTATGTGTGTGTGTCTGCATTTATGCGTGAGTGTGTATTTGCTTGTGTGCGTGTTTGTGTGTATGTGTGTATCCGTGTGCGGGTGCGCAAGTGGTTATCCAGTGAAAGCAAAAATGCGCGGCCCCGGTGTTTAGCAGTGGGCTCAACCCAAGGTGGCACCGAAGCCTTCCACAATTTTAGCTCCCATGTTCGTGCTTCTTAATCAGGTCGACACACGATTGGCTTGGGTTTACCACAGTGCTTAATTCACATGCCGCACATTGTGCCTCGCATGGTCACGGTCATGTAGGAGTGTAATGAACGGTTAAGTGCGTTTCCCAGGCGGTAATCACAGTGGTTCTCGAACCACAGGCGGCCACAGATGTCGTAGCCGAAGCCGAGGTGCCACTGGAAAAACTCCCACTGAAAGCGGTGTTCGCCCCGGCAAACGCACTCCCGCAATCATTAAGTTGATTCCGCAAAGTCACTTGTTTTGCGTAGGCACTGCACCATGTCGCTTGTATAGGTAGAAATAAATTAGGTCCCATTTAGGGGAGAAGCTCTTCTTAGTCTAATGTTCTTCTGCGTCAGGCGTAACTGGCAGTTTCAGACATAAAGACAGACAAACAAATAAACAAACAGACAGACAGACAGACAGACAGGACAAAGAGATGGACGCACGCATGGACGGACGCACGCACGGACGTACGGATGGATGGAGGGGTATGCACCAACAAACGCACACGTCCACAGATGGACTGACGCACGGACAGACAAGCAGACAGAATGACAGAGAGGCGTAAAAGCTGATGCCAGTCTATCCGCGTGTGATGTAGTAAGTTTTCGTTTGCTGTTCATCGGTGAGTGCACAAAGAAAGGGCGCAAGCATTTCATTTTTATTTGCATTGCTGCTGAGCCGATGCATTCCCACTTGAAACACGAAAAATAAAAGAGTAGTAGTTCAGTTTACCTAGTATTCATACCGCGCTGAAACCACAGAGCTTATGAATGGACGTACCAAAAGAGGGAGAGAAGAAAACGAAAAAAGAAAGAGAGAGAGAGAAGAAAGAAAGAAAGAAAGAAAGAAAGAAAGAAAGAAAGAAAGAAAGAAAGAAAGAAAGAAAGAAAGAAAGAAAGAAAGAAAGAAAGAAAGAAAGCGCTTGCCGTTGAGAGGTGGTTTGACTATGGAGAAGCAGTGTTTGCTAAATAAGCTGGCTCAAATAATGCGAGTAATTTTTCTCTGCTTCATTCACATTGCGTGCAGTGTGGTAGGTTCTAGGTTCTTACACTTGAAGCTCTTATCTCCGTAGTGGGAAAGACTGAGGAAAACAAAGCAAGAGAACACTATACGCATGGTCACAGGAGAGAAGCACGGCACGAGCCGGCCTTCTTTACGCCGGGTCTAAGTGTGCGTCGTGCTCACCCCAAGAGATCTCCGCGCACATCTTACGTAGCTGGCGGCATGTGTGCGTAGGTATAAAAGCGCCTTGGAAAGCACGCGGACAGCGAGCCTCTGTGCACGGGTCTCCGGGGATGCGGAGCTAATTGAGATCAAGGCGAACTTTCACTTCTATCACTCCGCTAACCTTTCAGGGTTCTATCCGCAGCGTTTTCTCTTTGCATCGCTCCGTTTTATATGACAGCAACAGTCCGCTTTCAAGTTTAGCTTCCCAAGTGCAAACATGCCTTCCTATCTACTTGTCGCGTAAACCCCTCCCTAAGATAGTCCTGAGAATAAAGTGGCGACAGAGAGCCTTCTTCAGCTCGCAGAGTCTAAATTAGTAAGTCAACACAGCTATAAAGGTTTTGTTTCCGATATTGCAGTAATCTCCAAATATATATATATATATATATATATATATATATATATATATATATATATATATATATATATATATATATATATATATATATATATATATATATATATATATATATATATAAGGAAATAGGAAAATGCTCATGAAAGTTTGAAGAAGATAATAAAATATAATACACAAACGTGTAATGCATAAACCAACTTTCATTCATTTAATGCATACGCATACATGCCGTAACTTTTTGCCCAAGAGCCATTCAAATGCTAATTTTCTTCATCCCGCGACTTCGTTCTCAATGCGACCACGGCGATAACTCCCAACTTATCACTTCCCCATGATCCCATTTCAAAAGCCTGAAAAAAAAGGAACGGGCATGAACAATCCCCTGTGACATAGCTGGTAGACAGGCAGGCCAAAAGACCATTGGTAGCCAAGCTACCAACAAATATGCAGGGCGAGCGCCCGCCCTCCACGATGCAGCCCGGACGAGGCCCGAGTCCCCCTTCATGCTCAGCACCCGTGCAACGAACAACGCTATGCTAACCCCGGTATGAAGTATAGTGAGTGTGAACATCCAACTACAGCTACGTCTCACAAACGGAATGAATCAAAACAGAATGTTCTTCCAACAAACAACTCTAACTGAACTATCACAATCAGAGGGGACATTACTGCAGTCGTCGCATGCACGCGCCACGTTACGTACTGTTTCAGGTAGTCGAAACAAACAATTTCAAGCGAAGAATTAGACGATTAAAACTGCAGGCGAGACACACCTTGAAATTACTGTATTCTTTTTAATTTTTGTGATGCATGCTTGTGTACTTTCTCGTACGGCTTGTCCAAGAAACTGTACAGTTTTGCAGGTGGACTATGTGCCTTGGTGTGTTCTGCAGTGTCGTGGTGGACAGCAATACTTTTGATCTCACTTCCGCTTTCGTGGGGTCACTTCTGCCATAGCGGAAATGTAGCTTCGCCAAGCGAACCTCTGGTCAGCGTGCCGATCTCACGGCAGTGCGCTTAAGTTCCTCGAACCAACTGCAGAACGCGTGTGCCGCTGCGGACGGCGGTCGGTGAAACAGGCTGAATCGTCTCCTGCCGCGCTTATCACCCCAGAACTTGCCGCCGGGGCCGCGGTGCGGCGTCGTCATTGTTCCGCGAAGTTAAGCTTGTGGTTCCTATGAGCCTAGGCATGCTCAGGGTTCACCTTCAGGGTGGCCAAAAGTTCATCGCAGCACCCCCACTTCTCCCTAATGTGTCAATGCATGGGGCTGACGTTTCGTTCTCTGCTAGATTACTAGGGGGTGTGGCCACCACCCCTGCCATCCCCCTTCGTGTGCGCATGCCTATGACTATAACATCAGAATATGAAGTCATCACAGGTCCCTTAGTCAAAGGTGGGGCGATCCCGGTAGTAGTCCAAAAGCATGCTGGGTGTGCTGAAACCATTGGGGAATGTACTTAACCGAGAAGAAGAGAGATGCCTCTCATCTTATGCAAGGGTAGCGTCCAACCTTTTGCAATTTTCTTCTTTTATATTTTCTGTGTCTCTTTTTATTTCCTACCAAGGAAACTTAGTTAAAAAAACAAGTTTTTCGCGAGTCACCCTAGAGCATGCGCAGAAAACATTCCCTGTTGCTATAGACGCCGTCGAAACATTTACTGGCTTAAAAATCCCAATAGATTCGCAACTTTAAAACCATCGACCTGAAGTTATTATATAAGAAAACCCTTACGCATTTGTTTGCCTTTCCCTCCACGAAACTTCTATGTCGAAAAAGACACAGTCTTTGAGTATGTCTTTTCGTCGCGTAAGCAATAACCAGTGATTTCTTTTCACTTCTTCACTTTATTACCTTAAAGACCCCCTAGGGGGGGTATTACATAAGGGGTGGGAAACATACAACAAATGTAATACATATGCAGGATGGGTACAAGTATGAGCAGAGGTAACCAGAACATAAATAAAATAATACATGTGCAGGATCAGTATACATATTAACAGGCGTAACACCTTGCCAAAAAAAGAAGACGAAGTGAGAACCAGTGGCACAAAAAGGAACAATGTAATGTATTCAAATTGAAAAGAAACGAGGGACATTTTGTGTAAATGTTGAGTGGCACATTATGATGGCGAGATCAGTGGAAAGGCCATTCCAGTCGGAAGCTGCACGAAAAGGAAGGAGGCGGAAAATGTCGTGGTACGGGCGCGTGGCCGGCCGACATGAAAGGAATGAGTGGTGTGGTGTCATGTGCAGGCATGAGGCAAGATATAGGGCGGGTGGCCGAGTTGACTGTGATAGAGCTTGTGGAACAAAATGAGGCTGGCAACTCGGCGACGAATGTTATGGTTTGAAAGATCAGATTCTTGTTTAAGAGATGAAACACTCACGTTATATGAATACGAGGAATGAATGAATCTAGCTGCTCTATTCTGGAGTGATTCTAGTGCGTCGGTTAAGTATGCTTGATGAGCGCCCCATATAGGCCACGCGTATTCAAGTTGGGTGCGAATTAAAGATTTATAAGCTTGTAGTTTTACAGGAGGGGGAGCATGACGTAAGTGTCGCTTCAAGAGTAGCGCACGCGCGATAGATAACCAGGGGATCAAAGTGATCTTTAAGTTCGTGTCAAGTGATAGGATTATCCTTCTTCCGAGATAAGTCAGTACTTTTTTAAGCACCCAGAAAAATCTCGAACACCAAACTGATCTTGTGTTTTACGGCAGAAGCATTTGATTGCAAGTTAGGACAAAGTTGCGGACTCATTACGAGCCGCGCACGAGATTCCCCGCAAAAGTCACAAACACAAGCAGCGAGCGTCTTTAATTACGCTCGATTGAAAACAAGATATCCAGCTTAAGGTGATCTGGTGAGCGAGAAACAATGATAAAAACGAAAGATGTTTTTCGGACGAAGCCACTTGGCCAAATCGAGAAACAATTTTTGGCCGAAAAGCCCAAGGCGTGGCTATAGGACTCTTCGCACCTTGTTCGCCGGCTTCGTAAGGAAGCAACGTTTGCCGCACGCTTTGAATACTCTAGAGGCAAAGCTACAAGGGTGAGGCAAATGAGCGTTTAAGAAAACAAGTTCGGTGTGGCGTAATCTCTGCCTCCCATGCAAACGAGCCAAGCCTACGCCTTCCACGATGCATTAGTCGCAACAGCGTTAAATAATGTCTAACTTACGCGGTCGTAAATTTTCTCAACAAAACATGCGGCTGCACGTTTTTGCAGCAAACTACACCTATTTTATGTCGCCTTTCGTGTACACTTAAAGCAAGCCGAGAGGCACTCGCGAAAGTGCACCGTTGTTTCGCGATTACCTGCTCCCCGGCTTCGTCAGGAAGAACACTACGTGGCAAACAAGCAAAACTATCGGTGCCGCTCTTGTTCCCTTTGATGACGCAGACCAACTGTATAAAGTTACGACGCATTGAACACATGCTTCGGTGTTTAGGCGGTTACAGCATTGTTTACCTCCAACAAATGCTCAGCGGCTCCCGGTCGTGAGTGATTTATTGGTTTGATAAATTTCTGACGGTCCTCTACATTAAATAACGGTGGTTGAAGTATTACAGGTTAAAGCATGTGCAATGCGTGAGCGTTAACTTGTACGATGGCCACTTGACTTTCACACGGGTAGCAAATTTGTGTTTTCTCTAATGGCTTCACCTTTGAGACGATGACCGTCGCCTCTCCATCTGGCCGAACTGATCTAATCAAAGAGAAACAAGGCTCCGACTTCATCCGGCAAAGTTGTCGAGAATTCATGCAACCAATGCATTGTTAAAATTTCCGAAGACATGCGCAAGTGGCTGTAAACTCATAGTGATGCCGTATACCACACAGTAGTGCCCCTCTGGTCTGTGACGTGGTGTGTGTGCGTGTGTGCGTGTGCGCGTATGTGTCTGTGTGCGTGCGCGTGCGCGTGCGCGTGCGTGTGCGTGCGTGTGTGTGTGTGTGTGTGTGTGTGTGTGTGTGTGTGTGTGTGTGTGTGTGTGTGTGTGTGTGTGTGTGTGTGTGTGTGTGTGTGTGTGTGTGTGTGTGCACTTCTCCCTTTTGCTCTTTTTTCAATATCGCCTATCCGTTTCCTCGGTGTAGTGTAGTCATCACCTCCATCAGCCTGACTACGCCAACTGCAGGGCAAAGGCCTCTCCCATGATCCGCCAATCAACCCAGTCTTCTGCTTTCCTTTGCCACTCGATAACTGCGACTTTTTCAATCTCATCGGCCCACCTAACGTTTCTGTCTCCCTTACGCCGCCGCGGCGGTCTAGTGGTAAGATACTCGGCTATTACCCCGTGCGGGATCGAATCCCGGCTGCGACGGCTGCGTTTCCGATGGAAACAAGAATGTTGTAGGTCTGTGTGCTCAAATATGAGTGCACGTTAAAGAACACCAGGTGGTCGAAATTTCCGGGCTCTCCATTACAGCGTCTGTCATAAAGATACGGTAGTCTCGGGATGCTAAACCCCACATATCAATCAACTTTGTCTCCCCTACGTGCGTTTTCCTTCTCTGGGAATCTATTCAGTTACCCTTAATTAGCAGCGGTTATCCTGCCTACGTGATACGTGCCTGGCCCATGCCCATTTGTTCTTGATTTGAGCAATGATATCCGTAACTCCGGTTTCTTCCCTGATTCACTCTTACTTCTTGCCTCTTATGTTTACACCTATCAATGTTCTTTTCATCACTCGCTGCGTCGTACTAATTTAAGCTGAACCCTCTTTGTAAACCTCCAGGTTTCTGCTCCATAGGTAAGTACTGGCAAGATGCAGCTGGTATATGCCTTCCTCTTCAGCAGAGCTGGATTACAGTGCGAAGTGTCTGTTTAAAAAAAAATAAGAGGGTCCCCATGCCCCACACCACTTCTTTTCCTCTTTGATATCTGGTCCCGTTTGAGACTTGACACTTTTTGGCATTAGCTTCAACGAAGTTGAACCACATTAATTCAAACACTCTCCGCAGTATTTTATATCACCTGGGCGTTTTCATTTTGGGGAACTCGTGGAGAGATTGTCTTCGTAATAATTAACCATATCAGGAGACGAAGACACATGGATTGCATAACGATTTGTCTGGTTTGTTGGATCATACTAAAAAAGACAAAACTCGGCGAAAAGCTAAGACGAAAAGAAGAAATGCATACGACACTGAGAAGTGCAGCAGAAGCACCGTGTGCGTTTCTTCCATTCATCTAAACTTATAGTGCTGTTTGCACTTATTTTAAGAGAGCACATCTTAACTAGAAATTCAGGAAGCGTCTTTGTGAAAAATAGCTCCCTCTATCTGTTTCAGCTTGACTGACTTGAAAGCGTACGCTTTGGTTGCATGCGTGCGAGCACTGCCAAAGTTGACAGGTGGGCTTTTTAATTGCGCAGCATTTCTTAGCGAACTCCGGCGACTTTGAGCGTATCTATCTATCTATCTATCTATCTATCTATCTATCTATCTATCTATCTATCTATCTATCTATCTATCTATCTATCTATCTATCTATCTATCTATCTATCTATCTATCTATCTATCCGCCTACGACTTTTAGCTATCCTGGCCGTTTCGATAATAATATCGATATCAAAATGGGTATGGCATACGATGACTGTATGAAGAACATATCTGCCTTGTCATAACATGAAAATCATGATATGTATGTCATAAATGTCATGATATACATTCCATGGTCCTGCTGCTCTTACGGTGGTTTCGTTCACGTGATATGTTGAAAAACTTATACGTATGACGCGATTGCATGCCGAAGACAAGCGACAGACCCTAACATGAAAATCATGACATGCGTGTCATGTGACAACGTGACTACATGCCACGCTCATGGTACGCTCGAGGCCGTTTTGTTAGCTTCACTTATACCAAATTTGGCATTACGGGACGTGAATAGATGACGAAGGTATGATACTGGAGCAAACATGATAAACAGGAGATGCGTGTCATGTGAGAACGTGAATACATGCCAAAGTCAAGGCGCCAATAAATTTCGGCGTGACGCGGTGCGCGTGCTCGCCGGCGTTCATTTCGTTGCGTCACGTTGGCGTTGCCACGCCAGGCGCCGATCCTGCCATATACTCGGAGGCGCACGCCGAGCTGCGCTGCTTTGACGCATGCGCATGCGACCACCACGGCGGGGCTCGCTCAGTGATATCAGAAGCTGGATCGCGCTCAGTAATTTCGCTCAGTTGGCTTGTCAACTACGGGAAAGATAAATACAGCAAGCAGAAGCGAGCAGATAATGGAAACTAGTCAACCATGCATTCGTCAAATGTGGCTTACTCGGGCAACACACGTTTTCCGCGGCTCTGTGGTGGGCTAACCCGGGGATTTCTAGTTCCGCGAAGGTTTTTTCAACCTTTCTTAAAGGCAACGGGTGAGCAGAAGAGTTCGGACCTGTTATTTGAGCAGGTATTGATTTTGCAAGAGTGAGTACACCCATTTCTCTGCAAGCCTGACAGGACTGACATAAATGCAGTGCCACTTGACTAATTGGTACAGACCTGCAGCCAATCTCCTTTCAGAAAAATGCATTTATTGAAAGGCTTGAATTCGAGCTGGCTCGACGACATAGTTTTAGTTTTTTTTTACTTTAGGCGTTTAGTTTCATCGATAGGAAGTAATTATACTCTGCTTCCTGCTCATGAAATTCTCGTAAGCGTGGTTTGAAAATTTTTGAGTGTTCACTTCTAGTGCTGCTCAAGTACACTTGATGGACTTAAATATTACTACAGAAAATGTCGATGGAGCAAAAATTTTGACAAGAGAGCTTTTCTTCGTCAAGGCAACCCTGTTGCCCTGACGAAGACAAGTCACGTGCCAAAATACTGTTTCCAGCGACGTTCTTTCTCGAAAAACTTCGGATCGCTTAAAGCCTCTACAAGCCTCTGAACTTCGGTCTCATTCGGTACTCAAGTTCTGTAAGATAACTATGCGTACCGTCATAACAACCGTGATTGAGTTAAATACGATGTGTTCTATTTGCGAAACTAAACGTGCAGTAAAAAAGCTGATATGATTTGCGCCGATCGATTTTTGTCTTACTGAGGAATCAGTGAGCTTAACTTTTGCCCCTTCAGAAAACACTGACAAAGTAAAAAAAAAAAGATTGAGAAAATTTTAAGACTGGCCGCATGGCCCAAGCTGCCAGTGGACCTGAAAGAAGACACGAGCGAAGTTCGCTTGCATGAGAAGTGGGAAAAGAGAGCTTCCGCGGCAACCCTCTTCCTCCTCCTCTCAGTTTTCTGTCGTTTCGCTCTATTTCGAAACGTCACTACTGACGTATTGAAATAAGTTTTCTGTTCGTGATTTATGTCAAGTAGGATGCCCGGCAACCACCAGTGGTAAAAGCGGCGCTGCCTCTGCTGAGAGCAAGTACATGGAAGGTATAGGGAGCTGCCGCCCCCTGAATCAGTTACAGGAATCGCTACCAGCCGGGCCAAAAAGCGTATTCCTATCACTTCATTATTAATATTATTATCGTCATCATCTTCGTCGTTGTCGTTGTGCTTCATGTCGTTGGTTGGTTTGAGTACATCGAAAACACGAAGACAGACGAAAGAGGGAGGGAAGCAGAGCCCACGCATGCCCAGTGGGAATCGATAATATGCGAAGCACGATGAGGAAGGTTGATATATGTCACTTTAATATCAGCACAACCTTACGATGTGGAAGTAAATTAATCCGTACATGACTTCAATGTCATGATTATCATGTTACATGCCATTTACCTTCGTCGTCTATTAACGTGACGTGATACCCAGTTTCATATATGTGGAGCTAGCGAAACAGTCGCGAATGCGCTATGAGCACAGCATATAGTCATGTTATACAGGACACGTATGTCATGATTATCATGTTGTGACGTGTCATTTACCTTCGTCGTCCATTCGCGTCACAAAATGTGAAGTTTGGTAGATGTGAAGCCAGCGAAACGGCCATGAGCGCATCGTGAGCATGGCGTGTAGCGAGGTTCTTAAAAGACACGCATCTCATAATTATGCTTGCACCAAACATATACCTGCATCCATTGACGTTATGTAACACCAAGTTTGGTATATGTGAAGCTAACCAAATGACAGCGACCGCGCTTAAAGCGTAGCAGGTAGTCATGTTTTACATTACGCGCATATAATCAGTATCAGGTTTTGACGTGTCATTTACCCTAGTCATCCGTTCACGTCATGTAATACTAATATGTATATAAGTGAAGCTAAAGTGACCGTTAAAGCATCAAGAGCGTGACATGTAGTCATTTTGTAACATGACAAGCATTTTATGATTACAATGTTTGCACTAGTCCTATACCTACGTCATTCATTCACGTCCCACAATACAAAATTTGGTATATGTGAAGCTAGCGAAACAACTGCGAGCACACCTTGAGGGTGGCGTATAGTCATTACTTACATGACATGCATGTTATGAATTACACATTAGCGTGTCACTTATATTTGTCATGCAGTGATGTCATACCATACCAGTTCCGGAATATGGAATGAGAACGAAACCAACGAAAGAGCAGCAAGACCATAAAATGTAAATCATGACATTCATAACACACACGCCATGATTTATAAGTCATGACTAGTCACTTACGCTCGTCATATAGACATGTTATGCCAAACCAATTTTGGTATCTATACCATCATCGAATCGGGCAAGAAAGCTAAATGTCGTAGGTGACTAGACAGACAGACAGACAGATAAATATTTAAATATATATGCTAATAGATAGATAGATAGATAGATAGATAGATAGATAGATAGATAGATAGATAGATAGATAGATAGATAGATAGATAGATAGATAAATAGATAGATAGATAGATAGATAGATAGATAGATAGATAGATAGATATATAGATAGATAGATAGATAGATAGATAGATAGATAGATAGATAGATAGATAGATAGATAGATAGATAGATAGATAGATAGATAGATAGATAGATAGATAGATAGATAGATAGATAGATAGATAGATAGATAGATAGATAGATAGATAGATAGATAGATAGATAGATAGATAGATAGATAGATAGATAGATAGATAGATAGATAGATAGATAGATAGATAGATAGATAGATAGATAGATAGATAGAAGTCACCGAAGTTCGCTACGAAATGCTTCGCGTTTAAAAAGAGGCAAAAACACACACGCATAAAAATAGTCACATGAAAAGTGTAAATAAACGTGACGACGCCAAGAGTCCTCCCAGTACTCAGTCATCTGCCATCGCAGATTTTTTAGCTGCTTCTTAAGCTCGGATGACTGGGCAATCTCAGTTTACCGCGTTCGCAGATTGATATTATATGAACATGATAGTTTGGCAGCTCTATCAATGCAATGACGGCACTCTCAAAATTCGCCATAAATTGCTCTTCATTCAGACGACAGCTTATGGCAGTTATAAGCAAGCGGCTATTGCTTTGAGGCCACCACAAAATAACGAGCAACATGTACCACTCTATATCTCGTCCAACAGACAGTTCAAATAACTGCAAACCAGGTTTCATTCTGTTCTTTCAGGCCTGCAGTGTTAGCTAACCCATCTATCTCCTGCGTAATAATGAATAAATCATGCGTCAACAGGTGCACAAATATAGTGTTCTCATTTGAAAACTCAAGAGCTCACCGACGCGGCCGAGTGATTGGGAAGATAAGTAGAGAATGTGTATCTACCTAATAACCTCCTTGAAAACTACACACAGCAGAACACACTAGCACGTAAGAATAATGACAACGCAGTCATCCACCACTGAGGCAGCATTTGAGCTGAGCAATCTAGAATCGTATTCAAAGAGCTTTGACGTAAGTATGCCACTGCAGTGTTAAACGCTGCCAAAACAAGCATAACGCGTAATTAGTAAACTGCTCCACGTAAAAATTAGACAACGAACGCAGAAATCACGAGGACCAGAGCAGACTCCTCATCATATCTGCGTGCGTTATCTAATTTTCGCGCTGGTTAGTTTACTTATAGAATGTCAACTAGCCCAACCAAAAACTTTACGTCATGACACCTGAATTGCTGCACACAAGAGTTGCTGTTCTCAGCTACGCAAAAGGGTATAGGGAAAGCCACTAAACTGAATAAACCCGAGCACAACTTGGCTTGCCATCCGCGTCGCTGTGGCAACGGGCACACGGAAGCGCTAAGCGCTTCACCCTCGCCTTATATTCATGCTTGGAAATTTATGTAAAGTTTTTCGTTCCACGTAATTTTCAAGAATGACAGCACACGTGCACTTATTTATGAGGCGAAATCAGAGAGCGCGTTAGAAGACTATAAAGCCGTGCGCGTTGCACATAAAGCGCTGCTCTGGAGGATTGCTTTTCTCATCAAGAACTTCTGTGCAATGATTTTTTCGTGTGTGATTCGCAACAAATCTGCAAGCTGCTAAAGTACCAAGAAAACATATACAAACGAGAATACTCGTGAATACACATGTGAATAGACGAGGGGCATAGCCGAAAACTTTGTTCGGGGGGGGGGGGGTCACACTGACAAGACTTGGGGGGGGGGCATCAGCTTTTTTGTGTGACGTGCTATTGGCGGTGTAGTTTGAGCAATATGTGTACTTGTATATCAAAGCCATAAGACTCCCAAACCCTTCCTCTTCTCATGCGTATGTGCTTGAGGAGAGAGTATGTAAAAGTAAAGTAATAGTAGTAAAATAAAGTAAACGACAAGTAAAGTGGTCGTTTGGAGCAATGGCCTCTCGTCACACCACTGAATAGACTAGTCTTCGAAAACGCATAATTGCGACGACCCACCCGATAGCAGAAGACATCGATAATCGTTAATCTCTGTTGAGCGTAGATGGCGTAGCTCTCGTCCGAGCGAAGCGCGTTTCGCAAGTCAGGGACGGCTCCGCTTACAACGTGGAATGAGAGTGACTGCATGCCTATATGGGAATAATTTTTATGTCCAGCTCCATACATGTAGCAGCCCTAACGCAGTGATAGCTTTTAGTCAACATTTTTTTTTTACTTTACTGCGGGCATCCACCCATGCTTCCCATACGAAATAAGTAAACTTGTTTTGTAAATTATGCTGCACGTTGGCAACGCACCTTCGCACGCGTTATTTTTCAGGCAGGCTTTCTGTCAACCATGGTTGACATTACAGTTGTACTGTGACTCTCATATCAATGAAGTACTTTTATCGCAGAGTTCTTATTGTGCAATCTGTGAAGGCAGCATAATCATTGTTGAGGAATTTTCACTTGGTATCTACCTAAAATGCACCTGAGGCCAGACTATACGTATTAACATATAGAAATAGCTTTTTTGTTGCGTACACGTGCCAGAAAAGTTAAATGCGCGTAAACACGTGTAATATTCTCGTTTTTATTTTTTCTCGCTAATTTGGTCACTCTGCTCCATGAAGCGATAGCGTTGCGGCCAGGTGTCTTCCACAGTTTTCAAGCGTGCAGCTGTCATTCAGAACTCTACTGCGAAGCATAGATATGCCGTGTATACACTGTCTTAACTCGTACGTGCATCCGTAGTTACAGCACTCACGCCGGTGCGAACAGCGGCAGCCTCGCACTACATAAAATCCTGAGCGATCGATTCATTGATTGATTTGTGGGGTTTAACGTCCCAAAACCACCATATGATTATGAGAGACGCTGTAGTGGAGGGCTCCGGAAATTTCGACCATCTGAGGTTCTTTACCATGCACCCAAATCTGAGCACACGGGCCTACAACATTTCCGCCTCCGTCGGAAATGCAGCCGGGATTCGAGCCCGCGACCTGCGGGTCAGCAGCCGAGTGCCTTAGCCACTAGACCACCACGGCGAGGCTCGAGCGATCTATTCACAAGTGATAAAGGAACGAACTTAGGTCTTGTTTAGAACATGCATAGTGCTGCATAATCAGTTTCTCAGAACACGTGACCTCTGACGAGTACAGCCATCGCATGCAGGACGAGTTTACTTACGCTGTACTGTGCAACATCCGTGCCTTTCGGTTATCTGTTTCGGGAATTCTAATGCGAGTCACGGAAATTTCACTACTGGCATCAACTCTTCTGCGTTCATTCACGTTCGTAGTATTGCATCACAACGCAACATAAACTACCAGCATTCCGTAAGGAAGCAATCACAAACGCGAGACGTTTCGGGCTCAGAGTACGATACCGGGCGAGTGCGACTTTACCAGCACCTGAAGGAAAGCGGATGAATTGTATGCCGGTGAATCTTTCCGCCAGGAGAAAAACGTGCGTGTTTAAGGCAGATATTTAACAGCCGATAGGTATTGTCGCTAAAATTTTTCATTTCTCGCATTCAGTGTCACTGCCCGAATTTCGCTGAGTGCCTTGCTTCCTAGCTATGCAAAGTGACCCCCTTGGTATGCGCGGCCTACACGTATTGCTGGGTACTTCGTGTTCTGTGTCAAACAGCGCCCCTTTATGAGACGTGATAGCCACGCCGAAACACCATTAGCTAACGCTTGATGATCATTTCTCGTAGGGTGAAGCTACTCCCAATGCACACTCGACAACTGCCGAAAAGGCTACAGCAGTTGAAGAAACGGTTCGTTGCTGTAGTTATGCACGGCCTGAATACGCCTCGTGTACCAAAAGAACTCCTCAAAACCGATCCGGCCATGATACATGCCCGGAAATCGTGGTTTCTGACGACATTGGTGTTTACGTGTTTACCGGGCCAAGATGCCAAATACTACGAGACTAGATGACGTTTGTTAATTACGACATGGAAACCAGGCGCTAGCTACAACTTTCCCTCGGTTAGCAAGCGTGAACTGAAGTTCCGACCTCACTGGCCAAGAAATATTTTCCTGGTTGCTGGTGTATTCCTAATACCATGAGGGAGCAACACATGTGTGCCTTTTGTAAAAGAAAGGTCTGGCAAAGGAACTAACAAAATTCTTAGTGCAAGCCTGGTCCTCTCTGCTATCACACGCTGGAGGTACGCGCTCGAAAACTTCAGAAGCCACAAGTGTGACTGCCACAAGACCGCTGCTCTATACGCTACAAATTTTCTGGAAGCACTCAAAGGCGAGTCAATCTCTGAAACAATGAAGTCATCAGCGCAAGTACAAAATAAACTAAACAGAAAAAAACTGATCTTGATCATCCATATGAATATTTTCGATTGGTAGTATATATCTTCAGCTTCCTGTTTGTTATTGTTGCGTTGTTTGTCCCGCTTCTGAACGATAAAACATGTTCTAAATGCAACTACCCACACTACATTTTTCATTATGCTGTTTAAGCTTGATGACCACCATCATTTTATTCATCAGTGTTATAGTAGGCCTTCTAAGGTTGTGACTGGCCTGCACGTTTGCCTGTGTTGCACCTTCGTCACTAGACGACACGTCGGAGTGCCTTTAGCTGTTAGGGCACACTAAAGATATGTATTAATATATAGTACACTCGCACACAAACAAGTTCGCTGGATCGGCCGAATATTCTGTCGCACGCGCGTGTGTGCATGTGTGTCTGCTCGTTTTTGTGTGTATGTGTGTGTTTAGGTGTTAGCAGAACGTGTGAAAGTCCAATAGCAAAGTTAGTCTCTGGCTTGAGTACATCTTAGCACACGTTCGAAGAGTCACACTGTAATATGATTGAACGTGGCCTATCAGACCTTGACACTGAGTCTGGCTTTTACCATTAAAACGAACCTCTGCCTAGCGAAAATTATCGTAATGATCGACTATAGTGAGATCTGCGGCAAGTGGCTGGGGAAGGGGGGGTTGCTCCTCTACCCCCAACCCTTCCTCCTTTGCTACGACACTAGCACCGACGACGGCGGTGTCTCAAGTGCAACAGCAATGAGGGTTAAGTGAAAGATGATATAAACGTCTGGCTCTGGAATTTCACAGGCACGTAGCGCCACCTGTCGGCGCAGTTTTGGGTAGTGCAACTAGTGCAACCAGGTGCAACTAGTGCGTGCGCAGCAACGACCACGGGCCAGTCGCGTGAGAAAGGGTGACAAAGTAGGTCTCCTGTTATTGTTGCGAGTAGCCTCGAAGGAGAACCATGGTAACTTTGATTATGAAGCTCAACAGAAAAACTCACCGCGATGCGCGCCGTGTTAAGTGTAGACTGGTGCTAAAATCGGCCATGCCGCGACCCCCGATAATCGGAGGTGGTTGCCACCACACAGCATCGTGCACGCTTTGAAGGCGTGCAAGGGCTTATTATGTTCCTAATTTAACTAGCAAGTGCTAACAAGTAATACAGGCAAATCACAAAATGTTGGTCGTAAGCACAGTCAGGTTTTTCTTGCCGTTGGTCTCCGCGATTGCCGGATATATTTTGGACGCCTCGGTTTCGCCTATAGTTGTACGCCAAAAAAGTGGACACGCATGTATGCTACTTCAGGTGTAAACAATGCAAGCGTCAAAAGAACATTGTAACATGCGTAAGAAAACAGTCCAAAGCACAGGAATTGAGAGATTGATAAACAGTGCAACTGCGAAGGAAGAACTTGCCGAGGCCATCTGATTAGGCGTACAACTAATTGTAAGACACACTGCTCGTGTATGTACGTACTTCATTGCTTTGGTAGCATGTGTATGCTTGGATTCAACACATTTAGGAGTTACAGAACACACGTCGGAGGGCTAGGCTAACCTTGAAATTGATATCATGTGATGCACGCTCGCACTTATATTGCGAGTTGCAGCACGCCGAAATAACTGAAACACCTTTTGCATTGTACCCGCTTTGATGAGCTTCCTACATCTCTGAAGCGAGGTTAGATTGACAGAAGAAGTTTGTCAGATCCTTGATTTTGAGAAAACCACACTCAACACCAACGAAATTGACTGGCCTATGCACGTTCGCTTGCGGACGGCTCCCTTTTCGCTATCAGTTATGGACACTTTGACGTCTATTCAATACATACTTGGTCATGATCAAACATGACGGCGGGCAGTTGGCGAGAGTTAGCGGCAAAACAAACGGGGTGTGGTGACAACAGCTTTCCAGTGAGTTAGAAATGCATTATTTTCTGTTTTACGCATAGTACTATTGGTAGATGCTAATTGTTGTCGATTGAACATACTTCTTTTTTTCTTCTCAATGAGGTATATTGTTCCTCTGGTTACTATGAATGTTGTTTTTATGCACTCCTATAGGTTTGTGTCTGTACTCGTACTTGCACTTTATCACAAAATTTGGGTTTGAACCGGTTCACCATTGGTGCCATTAAGCGTCTTTCTGTCAGCCGATTTAGGGAGGTCAACAAAAGAGGACAAAAGCAGCGAAAAATTATTGTTTGCAATATGTCTGTCACCTCCTCTTTGGATATGCATGCCGCACGTATCCCAAGCATTGGCAAAAAAAAACTACAGTGGTCTTCTTCTCGAGTTGTTTATTATAGGGCCACCAAATATTTATTTTCAAACGTCAACGCAGTCCCGTTTTGCCACTTCTTCATGGAGTATCGCGTAATGTTAGCGAGCAATAGGGCTTCAGGTTCCGCCACAGAGACGTTCAAAGGCGAGGGATCTCGCTTTCTCATGTGCGGTAGAGGCCGGCTCACCGACAACGCTTGTTCAAAATAGAATAAGTTCTCCCATATGTAGAAAAGACTTACGGTACTACCAGAGAGTCTGCTTTCGGGTGTTGTCTCGTGCGTAGCGAAACAAAGGAAGCCAAGACAGCGACGCGAAGCGGTGTACATGAGTGCACCCGACGCTGTGAGACACAGAACCTGACGCCGTCACCCGAGATAGAGAACAAAGGCGCTTGCGTAAAACGAAAAAGGCGGCCTCGATGGGATCCTACTTCGAGCGGAAGAAGTCTTTCAGATTCACTCTATGCACAGAAATGCCCGCAAGATGCAGCGAGGATTCTCGGCAAGACGGCCTGGAGGGTATTCATCAAACTCCTGCCTTCTCCGCTATTGCGGTGCTTTTTCTGCGTCCCCACCGTTCAGAGATCAAACTCTGGTAAAGGAAGCCCACAGTAACAATCGCCGGCAGTCCGCGGGTCATTCGATTATTCCGGCCGACTAAACGCGTGGGCGGCGAGCAGCACAGAAGCCAGCGCGTGCCGCCACTCGCGTATACTAGTCCTCACAGTTGTTCAACAGGCAGCCTGGTAGAGCGGTGTCGACACATACCTGGGCTGGCGAGCGAGTAAATAGCCAGAGTGCGCTCTTACGGCTCGGTGACCACGGAGAGCCTGCATCAGATTCTGGTCTGGGCACCTCCACTGGGGCTCGCCAGGTCGGTGTCGATTGGAAGAACACTCTATCGGCCTTTGCACACATGCCGCATCGAAGGCATACCTACACACGTAACGGGCCACGCGAACGATTGTAAGCCTTAGTACGCTTGATAGCATAATGCAAACGTGCGTACGCGCGGAGACGTACGCATCCGACATTCCCGCGACAACCAAGTCCTGTGCAGAGATGGGAGCTTGTGTTTGTGTGCTCATTTGCAATGTTTGACACTGGCCACGAGCGTCTGTTTGCATGAAAGCGCGGTCGGGCACGTGGGGCGTGTGTGTAGAGTGCCCACCATTGACTCGGGCAGCGTTGTTCTGGAGGAACGAAGCAAACACGAATGTGGGACGAACAGGCATCCGAGATGGGTTTTTGAGGGGAGACGGCTGTGGACCGATTACGAAACGTCAGTTGTGCAAATAAAGCCCACCATTATATTTAAAATGTAGACTGTCCTACTGATAAAAAAATGAGGGTCGTATATTTACAATTCATTAATTCAACGCTAACCATTAGACAACTTTGTTCATCTCTTTTGTATCAAAAACCGTAAAAAATTTAGCAACAAATCCCAACCTAATACTAACTTACCTGGTGTTAGCAATAATTTTGCCATCTTCAGCCAGTCCAGTCTCAGCTCCTACAAACCACCATTTCGAAGTGAATAGGGCTAATGAGTAGCGATAGTGCGAGTGTAGATAAGGCAGAGCAATATCGGCCACAAGCCACATTCGCATCCTGTTGCCGAATGCGGGCTCCTTTTAGAGAAAACACGCTGAATAGTTCATGTAGCACATACACTTGTGTCATTTGTGACACGCTTCGTTATTAGCCTTGCTTTCAGATATGCTGTCAAAATCGTGCGGTAGTTCTCCTATATGTCTTAAAAATCCCTCACCAATTCAAATCCCAATTTCAGCTTTACAGCGTGTCCGGCCGCGAAAATGCAAGTTCGATCTTGCAGGTAGCTAATCATGTTTACGGAACAATATAACTTCCTTTTTTTTTATTGCACACTCCTGCTACATCTTTGTTCTATTTTCACCTTAAAAAACGTACGTTTTCTTATTTGCATAGTAATTTCACTCGTCGAATTGTTGGTGCCCAGTTGTCTCACACAAACTTGTAAAGTTTGCGAATGGCGAGAATGTGCTGGTGCCGCAAAATTCATTGCCCAGGAAGGAAAACGGGCAGTTTGCCATCTTTATGCCATCAAAGCACGAGGCGAGCAAGTGCACACTGTCTTTACTTTCAGCATTACAACTTCGTTACTTTATGAGCACCGTTAGCAGTACCTCCCTTAATTGAATGGCCTTGCCTTACTTCTGACGTAATTGAGTTGAACATAGTGCTGACTGTGACAAGCGTCGTGGCAGTAAAGTGAGAGCAACACTTGAAGAGGAGCAAAGTCAGGATCGTTTTTCTCCACCCAGCTGTAAAACGCTGCTTTTAACTTCCATCACACAAAATGTACCAAAAAAAGTTCCTTCCCAGTGCTGACCTTTCGGCTTGTCAAGTTTGGTGCATTCACTGCGTCAAGAAAGTTGATGGGAACTGTTCTGTCCTGTTTTAACTGTTTTGCTGAGAAGAGGTTGAGGTCTATATTGCCTCGGATACTCCATATCGATAAATTCTGCAACGAAAAAAAAATACTGAACGGAACCCAAAAATGAGCAATCCGAAAAAAAAACATAATAGCACACTGAAACCAGTTGAAATATCATGCTAATGCACGGTTTGCTTGCAGCAGTTCACACTGTCATAAACTGTTCACACAAACACCTCACTTTTCTACTATCAGTATATGCACTAACGTATTTCATATATGTCAATCCCTGGTTTTCTATCACAGGCGCTTATCTATGCGGTCTCCACTTAGAAGTCTGTCAGGAAGATGTTCGCCTTTTTCTGAAGATGCATCTCTGGCCATGGTCCTAGTAATTTCTTCAATGTGAGGGGCCGCCTGTTCAAACTTGCTAATTTGTTTCTTATTTTTTTCTGTTTCATTCACGTATTTGACGCACTCCGAAAAAATATGGCGAACATTTTCTTCTGCATGGCCAAAATGGCATTCAGGGAAGTTGGATAGATGCCTTTTGTGCAGGAAGGTGTTTGTGTATGCTACTTTCAGTCGAAGTCTGTGAATTAATGTCTCTAAGTGTCATGGGACATCTATCGCTATGAAAAATTTTCTGTGTGGATCAACTTCACAAAGTACTGATATCTTTGATTAAGGGCTATCAAACCACTTCTCTATCGTACAATGGTTAGCTCCTTGCGTTATAAAATGTCGAATATCCACCCCAGACATAAGGATTGCGCAATCCTGTCCTTCGTTCAATGCTTTTTTTGGCGCAGCTGCCAGCCTCTTCATTTCCCTTTATTCAAATGCGGCGATGTATTCATTGGAATACGATGTTATGACCGTGCACTAAGGCATATTCCACAGTTTCTGAAATACATTGTGCTATTTCGCCAATCTTCTAAAGTGATCTCGCATTTTTGATTAGCTGAAGGGCAGGTTTGATATCAGTGCATACCACCCACTTTTGTGGCTCAGAATTTTCGCAGATAAGCTTAACTGCTTCAAAGATAGCCACCAATTTTGCTGTTGCCGAGGAAGGTGTGTGCGATAATTTGTACATCTTCTTTTTCTGAACTTTGGCTATAAAGATCGCACAGGCTGACGCTCCTTCGGTGCATGTTCCATCTGTATATGTCCGTTTTTTTTTTTTCATTATGCATTATACAAAAATGACGAAGGACCATCTGTGCCGCAACTAGAGACGCCATGTGTGCTTTCTTCCGTATGCCACCTATTGCACAGATAACGTTGAGAAGTGGCGGCGTCCAAGTTGGTTTTGAAGGTTTCCATCATTGAAATTGTGGTACTATTGCTTGGGATGCTGATACACTATCCTGTAGTCACGTTGCCGTCATTTGTTTTAGTGCACCAGCTAAAGGATGACTTTCACGTAGCGTGCAATTTGAAATAAACTTCTAGATGTTTCTTTAGCTCGGAGTACTTCCAAAGGTGGTTGTCGAGCATCTGCATACACTTAGTGCATGGTGAAAACTTTTGGGACTCCTCATAATCATTTTTTGACACGATGCAGAACTAACTATGTTTATCGTCATTATTTTAACATTTTGTTTATGCCAGGTGCGATTCTTGGGCGACATCTGGAATTATAACGTGAGTGAGCGTGTGTGTGAGTGAGTGAGCTAGCGAGCGAGTATATTCTACAGAGGGAAACGCAAGGAGACATTCAGAAAAAACCTCCGACAGAGCAAGAATGCGGTAAGCAGGGAGGGACAGCCCGTTGCGTGCAGACTTATACGGTACTGGAAAAACGAGAGCGAGTCCTCCATCGTCTTTAAGCAGCTTGTTAAACGACGCTATCAATTTGCTGCCTCGAAAGCATCAGCGTCTTCCTCGCACTGCTCAGAAACAGGCATGCTGGATCCGTCTGATGAATAAGCACGCAGTGTAATGGTAAAAAGTAAACGTCACCGAATGCCGACTATAAAGAGCTGACAGCCCTGTCATAGGGCCGTAGCGACGCTAAAAAAAGCTGCTCGTGTCGCTAAAGCATCCAACCATAAAGATGACGGAGCAGCGTTATTAGGAAACAAGACACTGCTTTAAGCTCCTGACCACACTTCTGTCCGCCCTTTAAAGAACGCAAACTGATATATGCGAATGAACAAGATCACCTTACAGCACGTTCAGCTTTCTCCGAGCTCATGCTTGCACCTTTCATTCTAACAGAATGTCAATTTTTTTTTATGCAAGGTCAGATAGAGTCACTAGTTTCCGTGCAGTTGTTTGCAGCCACGACACTACGGTGTATTAGTGCCTACATTTGTCCGTGACAAAGATTCACGAGGGAGTTCAACGATTTGGTAAAATGACTTGGTTTTTATGCGAACAAAATGGAAGTGAAATCAAACTAGGCAAAACCGGCTAGTTCAGGTTGTCAAGCACGATACGTGTAAACTTCGGAGAATGTAATTTATTTAGTTAATTAAGCTATTATTTTGGAGCTGCGTACGATTGTACACCGAAGATCGTTGATGTTGCACGAAATTCTATTAGTCTTATTGTCAGATCACCTTTTTTTCTTTTTTTTTCGAGACTGTACTCTTCGAAAGGGCACCAGAACACTGCGTCCAGTGTTGGCTTCTGGGCTTCTTAGATTTTTGAAAGGGACGTATGCAAGCCGTGACGCTGAATAAAAGTATGACATAAGAAAAGGAACTTTTTTGTTTTTCGAAGTGCGAGCGGCCCACTACATGTTGGATCGCTATCCGAAGAACCCTAATGAATTTTCACAATTGATTCATTCATAAATGGTTATTCACTAAATGCAATGTTACTAAAGATACAATGCATTCAAAGTTCTGTAGACGTAAAGCGCGCGCAATAAAGGAAGCAGCAGTTGCATAGTGCCGTTAACCACAGCATCTGATTTGTCCAGAAAATGACGGAAAGAATAGGGACATATGGAGAAAGGCAGAGAAAATAACAAGGACTAGTCCTGGTTGTCCCCAAATTAATAAAAACAGAGATAAGCGAGAACTGAGTAAGACGCAGACACGACCTCAAAATCAAAGATCAACGAATATACGTAATTGAAACTTTTTCATTGAACTAAATGTATTAACAATGAGGCAACGTAACTCATAGCATTAAGATGTCTTTGTTGAGCGAGCGCACAAACAATACGAATGCGTGATATTTCAATGAGTAAATCAATGTTATTCAACGTGTATGAACACTCAAAAAGGCATTGTGAGGGGAATTTCACGAGATAGCGAAACGCAAATAATAAAAAACAGATGGCAAAATTCAGCTGTTTTGGCATTTGTCTGGGTCTTCTACTTTTTTTATTCCGCAACATGCCCTTCCCCTACTCGTACAACGCTTTTTTTTTTCAAAGTTCAAAAAAGGCACGTACTACTTCTGCACCGCAGCACACATTAGGGGCAAGATGCGCTTCTTTTTTACAACAACAACAACAACAAAAAGGTTTTTTAGCAGCGTCAACCACGGCTCCGATGACGTGCTTCCGCCACGGATTGGGCGTTGTAAAATATACACTAACTGATGTTAGCCTGACTCAGGCTAACATCAGGCTAACTATACCTGGCATCCAGAAAAAAGCAGATATGTCGTCAGCTGCTCTTAGGCCGCTTGCTCTGCCCTTGTTATACTAGGCGTATCAAGGCTGTATAAACGTATACACCGACAGCTCTGTTTCACAGAAGAGCTCGACGGCATCATTTGTCATACCCACAAAAGACACGACAAAAAAAATCCAAGACCTCTCACCTTACGAGATCGACGGGAGCAGAGCTCACAGCTCTTCGTGCCGCATTTCAATTCTTCAGCGATCAACAGCCACAAAATTGAACAATTTTCCGTGACTCAAAGGCGGCACTGCAATCCCTTTATTACCTTACGCCACGGCCCGTACGAACATCTGGTATTCGAGATTGCAGAAAAGACTCCCCAATTCATTGAGACAGGACACGAAATAGCCGTTCAATGGCTTCCAAGTCATTGTGGAATAATTGGCAAGGAACTGGCCTATCGAGCTGCCCGTTCTGCCCATACTGAAAGCGATCATACATCACTTCCGCTCTCTATAACTGACGCTGCACGGAAACTCCGCACGCTTGCTCGCAAGCGCACCACGTCACAATAGAACGAGTCACATTTCATCCATGCACGGTTATGCACCTTAGACCCAACTCTCAGTCTTCGAATTCCTCCGGAATTACGCCGACGAGACACTACTATGCTGTGCAGATTATGGTTGAGCGCAACATTTACCGATGCGTACGCGTTGCGCATAGAAATGGCTGACACTGCTGCATTCGACCATTGCCGCAGTGACGGAACAACTTGGCACATTCTGTGTGAATGCCCACAATGCTCCCCGCAGAGACAGTCACTCTGCAATGCACTAGATGAACTGGACAACCAGACTCTTTCGGAAGAAAGAATCCTGCGCTACTACCGGACTTTATGTCGCATAAGAAGGCTGCGAAGGCGCTCCTGCGCTTCTTGCGTTCAACCGGCCTGTCCAAACGACTGTGATCGGAACTCGCCGAGTGTGTGCGCATGTGAATCTTTTTTTTTTCTAATCTATTTTATATCTCTCTATATCTATCCTCTTTCCGACCCTTTTTCTCACCCCGTACAGGGTAGCAAACCAGTTATTCTAGGTTAACCTCCCTGTCTTCCTTTTATTTATCTCTCTCTCTATATATATATACACTAACAGATTCTAAAGAAAGCACGAGAAGAAAAAGCTCGGTAGTGGGATGTCGAACCAGCAACCTCTCACTCCGCAGCGTGTGACGCAGACCACTAGGCCACAAACCGTACGCTATTCGGCTTGTCAACGGCAAGTCATTTATATGCACCATGGACTGTCGGCGATCCTCAGTGTCATGGCCACTACATTAAAAAACAAAGTGCGGCCTTCTGCGTGCCACCGAAGAAGTGGGACGGGCTTAGTTCACCTCGCGCCCGCTCTGGCGCCACCGCTCCTCCTAAATGAAGCGCTTTCACACGCATTTTTTATGCGGAACAGGAGACCATAAATAAGGCATTTTGTAGCTGGGCATCACAGGTGTGATTTTTAGTTGTTATTAGGGGTACCTATTGCATCACATATATGAACAGTTTGCTCTATGAGGGCCAATTATTCGTATAATATAAGCCTCAATGAATGCGGCCCGTTTGCTTTACCTGAACTGTAGATAAGTGTCCTAGGGTCAAAATGATTTTTAGTAGCCTTTCTTCTTTTTTCAAGACGAAACAGTCAGCTGCTGTAAAAGCACTGAGGAGAGTGGCCAAATGGTTCGGACGCCCTTTATTCCAAAATCGAATTTTCTTCTGTCTCTGTTACAGGCAATATGGCAACTACGGCCGGTTGGCTAGGTTAGTAAGTATGACTAAGTTAAAAAAAACAAAAGCTTCGTTTTGTTCAGCTATAACTGTAGCGCATACCCCCTTCAGGCATAATTCCTAATCGTCGCCAGCCACTGCATTAACAATAGGCACAAAATGCCTCGCAATAGTTTAGCCGATACCACACTTCTCAGAAGAACGACGAAAATAGCATAGCGATTGCCGACCTACTACCCTAAAATTTTGGCATTTAATGCCATAGTGGGCATCAAGCATGTGTGCTTGCAGCAGTTACCCAATGAGTGTTCAGAAAAGGATCTGAAAGGCCACTTTCGCTGTGAATGTGCGGCGCCTTCTGCGCAGGGCTGGCGTTTTTTACGATCGACGTAGCGCGTTTAGAAACATAGGACAAGGGAAGGGACAGAAGGGAGCGCTCCCTTCTGTCCCTTCCCTTGTCCTATGTTTCTAAACGCGCTACGTCGATCAACTATGTCTTACCAACATGCCCAACTTTATACTCTAGTTTTTACGGCTTCGCCATTAGCGCTGCATCAATCACGCAATCGTCACAACGAGACCTACTACTTACTCTACTAGTGGCTAAGGTACTCGGCTGCTGACCCGCAGGTCGCGGGATCAAATCCCGGCTGCAGCGGCTGCATTTCCGATGGAGGCGGAATTGTAGGCCCGTGTGCTCAGATTTGGGTGCACGTTAAAGGTCCCCTGGTGGTCGAAATTTCCGGAGCCCTCCACTACGGCGTCTTTCATAATCATATGGTGGTTTTGGGACGTTAAACCTCACATATCACTCAAATCATTACTCTTTACTGTATAGCAAGCAACTACTTCATAATAGGACGTCACATTGTGACGTCACAGTGACGCGACAAATATTAGAAACCTGGGACGTCTTTATTACGCCGTATAGTGACGTCATCACATTACGGTGACGTCACCTCATCACTACTATTTTTTAATTCAATCGTGTTGACGCCGACAGCAAAGCACAACTTGACGTTTGACGAGGCATCTGAGCCTTTATGAGAGAACACGACATCGTCAAAAGAGAAAGTGAGAGGACAGCATCGAATCGATGCTTATTCTTGCCATCATAATAAAGAAAATATAAATAAACGTGAAAGGTGATGCTAACTGGACGCTTCTGGGTCACTATTAAGAGAGTAGTTCCTTTGTCCGGGGCCAGTCGTGTTCTTCCAGCATCGGAAATAATATCATCTCAAATTAAACTCCTCGTTTGCTCTTTTTGAGCTCAAATTTGGGTGCGTGTTAAAGAACCCCCAGGTGGTAGAAATTTCCAGAGCCCTCTACTACAGCGTCTCTCATAACCGCATGGTGGTTTTGTGATGTTACACTCCAGATATCATCAATCCCTTTGCTCTTATACCGGTTTGTTCTTGTGCCTTATAGCACATTGCTATCCTCGTACGATGCCATAATGATGCCAGTGAAGAGTGAAACCTACGCGGCACGGTGTGGTGAAGTCTCCTTTTTCGAGCATATATGCCGAAGCAAAAGCACCGAGACTTGCGTTCACTTAAGATACTGTTATGTTTGCCGGCTAACTTCAATACATGATGCTTTTGAGATCGGACGCGTGAACTTCTGTACAAACCCTTTGCTTCCTTCTTGAATACTTATCGTACTATTATAGTTACGTCCAAGCGAATTGTTACGTGTTTACATTGGCAAAGTATACGCTACCCTTACCATTCGGCAACTTGGCGTCAGATTTATGCAATGAGTTCATCTGTCATACATCAGCTCCGAATGCGTCTGCGCCATAGGAAAGTTTATAAAGAATGTTCGTACTGCTGGTTGGTCGGTCAGTCGGTCAGTCAATTGCTGCCTTCACGCGTAAATGAAATCTGCATAACCACACAAAATTACGACCCAAGACGCAGCGGTTCTCGAAAAAAGGCAGTGACCACTCACATAACACAAAACTAAATGAGATTCACAGGCGAACAAAATGCGAACGCATGCTACGTGGCCCCTGGGTTCAAAAACACCAGCTTTGCATGCCCGCGATAAGGGCGTATTAAAGCGCAATAACACAACTGTGGGGCGGAGGTGCTTTCGCCTTGAGAGAAAACAGATAAGCTTAGAAGTGTGAAAAGGATGCAGCATCCGTGGCGGGAGATAACGCACCGACCAATTAAATTGGGGAAAGGATTCCTACTTTTCTGCAATTTGTTTTCTCCAACAACGTCAGAGGAAGAGTATTGCGAATGCAATGTCCGGGGCATACGAGGAGCAACAAATAAAGATGTTACTGGTAGCGCCCAAAATTATGCGAGAAACAGCGCGAAAGAAGCCAGGGCTTCATGCAAATGCGCATAAGTTTTACACTGCATAAATTCAACTTCCGGAGCTGCGTCGTGGAATTTCTTTGCCACATTAACAGGAAAGCCCCTTCCGAAGCTGACACTTCGCGAATGTCAGCTTTCAAGCCATTGCAAATATTCCAGCCGTTGTCCATCATTTACGCGAAACTACAGGCATCCGTCACGTTGGCACAGTCCTTACCGTGCGTGGCTGCTCTCCCGCAGGTCGCGAATTCCATCCCGGCCATGGCGATCGCATTTTGGTGGCGGCGAAATACGAGAGGCGCATGCGAATGCATTTAGGTGCAGGTTTAAAGAACATCGGGTGGCTGAAATTTTTGAATCTCTCCACAAAGGCATGCTTCATATTAATGTCGCAGTTATGACACAGAAACACGATATGCTGTATCATTACAAATTACGGCTGCTGGAAAATGAGGTCAGCGTTGCCCCGAGGCACTGCTGGTTGCTATTGCGAGCTCCGTATTAGTAAAAAATGTATTATCAGTAAAAGATTTCCGAAAATCGCATGTATGTATGTATGTATGTATGTATGTATGTATGTATGTATGTATGTATGTATGTATGTATGTATGTATGTATGTATGTATGTATGTATGTATGTATGTATGTATGTATGTATGTATGTATGTATGTATGTGTGCATATGTGTGTATGTATGTATGTATGTATGAATGAATGCATGTATGAGTGCACTTACGTACGTTACTGAGCACAGTCTCTTAGTAGAAGCTTCTGCTGTTGTACCCCCTCTCTCTCTCTCTGCGCCTGCCTCCACAAAGGCATTGTTAGCCTTCATATATTTATATAATGGGCCCCCGTCGCATGAATATGACACGCACCCGTATGTCGCCAACGTCATATCTCACAAAAAAAACAACAACAATGTCATAGCAGTAAAAATAGCTAACCGTTTCTTCCTCTTTTCTGTCGCATGCCTTCTTAAGAATGGTCAATAGACGCTTAGGGCTTTGAGCTTACCACTACGACATCGACAACTATTGCCTTCTAATTTCACCACTGCGCCGTTACAAGACTATAAAAAATATTGATACGTGGCAGTGACGAATGACCCAAAGAAGACAAGGACACTCAGTATATCACCCAAAATGTGAAACGACAGCGAAGGGTCATGAAAAGCTACTTAGTTCTCATAATACGGTTACAGGCAGGAATTAACATACCCGGACAGTTCGTGGAAGAGTGGAGATTATATTGCTCGGCAGTTCAAGTTATGGTTTTCACCCTAACTGTGTAGTCTTGAGTCAAATCCACGTCCAACCTAATTTTGTGCTCGCAACGATATTGCGCGAACAGTATATAAGAGTAGCCAACCAATCGAAGAAGAAGAACAAAACTTGGACAAACTTTGGCCATAACACTTCATTGCTTCTAAAGCTAAGCTGCGCTGCGTAGTCGGGCCCATATTCCAAAGCACCGCTGGCCTTCGCCATCATTTCGGCCCTCCAGCCTGAGCTGGTCTCCGAGTTCATAATGGTGAACTTTACAGCGCAGGAAGTCAGTGCTTATTTTCTAGCCTGTCCCATTTTTTCCTCTTGTTCGCGCACTGTAAAATTCGTTATTATGAACCGAGACCAACTAGGTTTTCGAAGGCAGGGCTCGACAGCGATGCCTCCGAAACGAGTCCCGTGTTGTTTCCTTCGCGCTCTTAGGTGTGAGCCGTGGACTGCCATGTGATGTGTTTGGTGTGCTTCCACAGCGCATGTCTTCGTATGCTGTGGGGCAGTATATGTACACGCAGCCAGTATACGTTTGTAGATTTGTCCTTTAGGAGTCTACGTAACGCCACATATTACACAGATCAAAGGTTGTTGTGCGGTGCTGGATCGAGTCTTCTGAATTCCTTGATGAATCGCTGAGATTATACGTGTCTCGGGCCTTCCACGATGTTACAGTCGAAAGCTCGGTAGTTATTGAAACCTTAAGCCACCTTATCTGTATAGAGGTTCCCAGTAACATCCTCGTGTTTCGGGGCATAATTTATTGTTTTGGTATGGCTAATGTTCAGTTCTCTTCATTTCAGAAAGCATCTAGTGTGCCTTCAGACCGTTTCTTTCTGATAGTTCCTCCGTGCGGCCAGAGAGAGAGAGAGAGAGATAAAAATGCAAGGAAAGGCAGGGAGGTTAACCAGACGCACATCCGGTTTGCTACCTTGCACTGGGGAGGGGATAAAGGGGAGAAAAGAGGTTGCAGAAAGATGAGAAGGTACACACAATCACGAGCACACTCGGGGAGCACACACATGCGGCCAGATAGTCTAATTATTGTCAGTGGAGCGACGCGCATGTCTTCTTTTATAGATAAGGCTATGGCTATCTCTTCTGCTCCTCTAATGGTTGCTCGAAGCACAGATCATGTTTTGAACTATTCTATCTACGATAATTGCCACAATTAGGTTGGCCCAGTTTGGTAAAGCATCCGTGAGCTTACAGCGTCCAAGCGCTTTGTAGTTTTTCTATCTGAACAGCTCTAGCTTTCCTCCCTGCATGCAATGCCGGATTCGTCGTTTGTGGTATTGATGATACTCCATATAGATTTCTGATATAGCTTCTTGGATAGCTCTTTGGTGTGTTCATCTTTGTTTTATAATACAGACTATGAAGAAATTCTCTATCGGCTAACGTTTGTGCCAAAGGGCTGCTCTGCGCTATGGAGATGGGCCTCAGCCAACTTGCATCGAACATGTTGTAGAAACCAACGGATAATAGTTTTTTTTTTTACTTGAAGTGATGCGTGCGAACCTAAGGATTGTCTTCTTCGTCATATTTATTTTACTTTATGAGCATTTTATTTTTTCTCTACATTCATGGCTTCTCAGGTAGCCAGTATATTTCTCTACTGACCATTAGGCTTTTCACGAGTTTGAGGTGTCTTGCTCCTCCATCCCTGTCCATTTATGGGCCACATGGACTACTACCCGGTTAACGTGTTGCGTTTTTTTTATCCTTTTAGTGTGTAGACACATCTGTTTTTCGGCTGTACTCACATTACAAGCACTGTAATTGTTATTTGTTTTTTTATCATGGCGAAACAATTCTAGATTTTGCACCGTACCCTGCAGTCTTGTTTGCTTGATTTCAGTTTATTGGCTGTCAATTGAAGACGCGTGTTCGTTTCCCGACTGTTGTGGTCGAATTTAAATGGGGGTGAAATACAAGAACATAGTGTGAGCGTACTAGGTGGAGCTCTCTCTTCTGCAGTTGCGCTTTCACACTGCCTCTAGTTACGCCCATGCGAGTGCACTTACACTAGCATGCTGCAGAGAGTAAGAAACATTAGTCGTCTTTCTATGCCGCTCCAATCACAGCCACCGCAGCGTCACGTAAGGCCCTCACCGTACCAGCTCTTCTTTCTACGGGGCGCGTCAAAGTGTCATCGTTTTGACGTCTATAATTAAGAGAACGGGTGGAGAACGAGCGTCTACTGTTGAATAACCGTTAATGATCACCGTGCGGTGACCGACATACCGTTACCGCCGCTATCACGAAACGCAAGGCAATAACGAGAAAGCAACGTGAATGCGGTTGGGATGACAGCGCTCTCCACCCTTTTCCGGGTCCACGCGTTGCATTCTTTACACCTCTCTTCCTTTCTCTTTTTCATTTAATAAAGAGCAGGGGAAGAAACAGCGGGGGCTGTGGAAGCTACGCTTCTCGGCGCATGAAAGGCAGTGCTACTATGTTTCCCATGAAAGAATCTATTGTCCTATATAGATGAGCAGCGGTTCGCCGCCATTGTTTGGGTCACGGGAGCTGCGTTGAAACACATTGAAGAACGATACGCAAATCGCGAAGAGGGCGTAAGTACACGACGAGGCCTCACAGCAGCGTCGTGTGTACTTGAATAAAAACAAGACTGAATTATGACATCACAGTGCGGCATCGTTAGCGTGCACCAACAACAGCGGAGATAGCGACAACAGTTGTATAGCTGCACATGGCGTTGATGAACAGTTGGGCTCAGGTGTCGGGATTAATGATTATCCGTTGGAACAGCTCACTGTTGCCCGCTTTCCGTCGAAAGAAAATTGCAAATAAATTTTTAAGGTTTTGCCTTTTCTTTGTGGCCTTTTTGTTTTTTCCCAGACAACTTCATACTGAACACGACACTTTTCTTAGCTCTCACAGCAGCCGTTTCTTCATGGACGTTTCCATCAAATTTACGGGATGCGCCTGCGGCCGTTCTCGTTCGCAATACGTGAAGATGTCCATAAATGGACAGAAAACAAACAAACAGAATGAAGCTTTGCGGGCGGCTTCTCTTTCATTGTTATCTCCATGCACCACAGCTGTCCAGTCAGTTGACACGACGGGCGAACAAACATCTTGACGCACGCAAGTAGTTTTACTTTGTTATGTATCGCGCTTTACAGCGAGATGTCCCACATCCGAAAAATACACGTACATGTAACGATTTAGCGAGAAAAAATACTAGATATTCTTTCACGGCGTCAAAAACAAAATTAGCAAATTCACCGTGCTTTTCTAGCATGTCAAAGCAACAGCGAAGTTTGACAAACTTTGAGAACTTGTGACAGTGACAGGCTTCGTCAAAATACAAACGCACAAGATGACAGACTCTTGGCCTAGTTGGGCAACTTCGCAATCCGAGGAAACAGCAAATAAAGGTCGAACAGGGTGTGTTTGCCTGGTCACAAATTTTGACGCAATTTTTTTTTGTTCTTCCCCTACACCAAGCAACGCTGGGCCATCGTCACATAAGCCACGTAGGTCCCACGCAAAGGCAAGTGAGGAATATTCACATATCCCGCTACAAATCCAGTCATAAACACGTATATAGGATACTCTGCTAACGCATATACTGGTTTAGCACACTTTCTCCTTCAAATAAATGACAGAACCTTTACTGCCACACGACAAGTGCTTACTTCTGTCTGTGTGACTGTCTGTTCGTCTGTCTGTGCGTGCACGCGTGTTTAGAGAAAAAAGAGGGGAATGAAGGAAAAAGAGTGCTAAGGAGTTTGTTCGGAAAAGGACGATACAACAGGATTCCGTCCTTTATAGTCAAGTTCTTTCCACGATACCGCAGTCTTTCAGTTCTGCATATCTGCCTGAGCTGTTCTCTCATTTGGATCTCTTGAGGTGATAAGTACCATATCACCTGAGTCCCGGCCGTGAAGTTTGAACGTTCCAACGTGTCCCATAGCCCAGTTTTCGATGTGCTTTGATTCGTGAGTCGCCAAATTGAGTCTCGAAGAAGTTACGCATCAAACTTCCACAGTAGTCTTCTTTCGGCTGGTAGCATCAATGCTGCTATTGGCAGCAACGAACACTTCCCGCTAAAAACGTTTCCCTCTAAAAGCGATTTGAGGTATACGTGCGGAATGAATTACAAGTAACCATGGTATCTACAAGTGAGCGATTGTAAAATAGCACGAATGCCTCCTCAACCCTTCTGAAGCCAAAGGCTTAGAGGCAGGTGCTTCTCAGAGCAGCTACCGCAGCAACGACCTCTGCGAAGAGGTTATGCAATGGATTTCTCTTGTATATGGTGCTGAAACTTTGACTTTCTTCTAAAAACGCAAACAATGAACGATTCTTAAAAAGTGTTTTTTTTTTACCAATGAGAATTCCAGAGTGTAGTAGAATGTGTTTACCGTAAGTTAATGGAAAATGCTCTTTTCTAGTGGAGTTAAATTCAGCGCATTGGATGGTGATAGGGTTGACAATGAGTGTTTCACCACGTCTATCACACAAAGGTGGATACCCGCCGCACAAAAGGTATGGATGTGTGCTGTGTGTATGTCCTGTTAATAGCCTTGTAAGTGTAACTTCTGTATGGCGTGATTTTGATACTGGCAGGCAATTACCAAGGAATGGCTTGATGGCGTGTAGTTTATTTTTTGAGTGCCTATCCCACGTGCCCTGCCAATATGCTCTGAGCTTTCGTTTGAGATATGGTTTTAGATCTAGAGCAGGGATACCTACGAATGTATTGGCCGTGCTTGCTGGACAGATGCGGCAAGCTGGTCCGCCATCACGTTACCTTGGATCTCGCAGTGTCCTGACACCCAGCACACTACTACATGCTGTTTGGACTTGTAGACTGTGCATAATTGTGAATGAAGGAAAAGAAAAAGATGGTTTTGTGTTTTTTTGTGATTTTACGAGGATTTTTACGCTTAATAAATTTGTGTAAATTACTGATTTTTGTAGTTTGGATTATTTGATGTGTTTGACAGCCGCGAGGATTGCGTAAGTTTCTGCAGTGAAGATGATTGTATCAGGATGCAATAAGCCGGCATCCGAAAAAGATGGGCCGACTGCTGCGTACGACACAGAAGTGTGAGATTTTGAGGCATCTGTGAAAAATTCAGGACAATTATATTTGTGTCGAAGCTCCAGCAAGTACGTGCAGATATGTTCCACAAGTGCGTGTTTCGTAACTTCCCCGAAAGATATACCACATTCTATGAGCTGCCATTGCCACGTTGGCAGATGCGCAGCGCAGGAGCCATCGGACACTGATTAAGAAGGGGCACGCCCGCTTCCTTATCGGGGCCTTTCTCTCGAAGCGAGTAGGGCTGTCGAAACGAATGATGGTTATCATGCAGTGTGAAACTGGACGAGTCATTGATTACAGAATGTGAGAGGTGCTTGTTATCTGCGTTCGTTTTGAGGTAATACACAAAAGACATGCAAGCTCTCTGCAGCTGCACCGACCACTCGTTCGGCTCGACGTACAGGCTTTCTACAGAAGTGCGAAAAGCACTCGTAGAAAGACGGATGCTGTAATGATGGACCGGGTCAAACATTTTCAGAGAGCTTGGTGCGCCAGGCTGATAGACGACCGCTCCCTAATCTAAGCGTGTGCGTATGAGGCTTTTTATAAATATTCGTCAGGCAGGAGGACTACGACGAAGTGTCTCTTCATAGAACGCTTCAGCTTTCTGCTCCCAGCAATTTTATCGAGTTTTCGCTTTTTCCGGGAGACGCTGCTCCCTGTCCCAGGGCGACAGACGCGGAGCCTTTCACCGGCCCGCCCAGTCAAAGGTCTGCCATGGCAAGCTGCTCGTTAAATCAGCGCGCCTTGCCCAGAACTACTGATGGCCACTGCGCAATGTCTATGGACGCGGATCTTTCTGCAGCGCTGACCAACCAGAGATCAACTTACGAAAGCTTGTCACGGAAACGAAGCACCTGTTCGAGCGCCAGCGAGGACACGGAACTGTACTCGGCCTCTGGCGACGACTTTTCGTATGACAGCTTCATCAGCGGCGACGTTAACTGGGAAGTCTAAAGAAGAACACTGGCCGCAACCCATCTTTTTCCTGCCTGAGGACCCCTCCATCAGCCTTTTAGCAGCAAACAGGCAAGCTCTCTCTATGTATTTTGAGGGGGGTTGCGCCAAACGAAATTAAATATATCCGTTTGAATCCACGCGAAAATATTCTTGCTGTAGATACGATGACTGCCGGTGCCTTAGGCAAGCTACGCAGATTATCGGAGTTAGCAGACATCAAAGTCCGACTGATAATTCCAATGGATGGTACCTGCATGGCGGGAGTAATCTATGACATTGATTTGGCCATTGCGAACACGGATCTTCAACTTCTTATAAAACTAGCGAACGAGAAAGCTATCATCACAAATTTACTCCACCTCGAAAACACCCACTGTGTAAAGATGATGTCCAAAAGAGGTTTATTCCGTCTTATGTCAAGGTGGGACATTTCCGACTCCTGTTCAGCCATTTGTTCTCAAACTTATTCAGTGCCATAAATGCATAAAAATTGGACATGTCAAGGGTGTATACACGAACAGCACAGTATGCCCACGATAACCTCATAGTCACCTCATAAATAACTAATAATAATAATAATAATGACTTTATTTCGCATCAAGGATACATGATGCAGGAGACCTGCAGAAAAAGCTGGCGTGATGCCAGCTTGACAAGGCCGCAGGCCCCCCTTCCCCCTCCCCGAACACATCGCAGCAGCGGTAACACTTTCATAAAAACATTCGGGATCATACGCGTAAAATAAACAGGTCTATGACAAGAAAGAAATCATCACTGTACATGTGTGATAAAACAAAACGTCTAATGCTTAAACAACAACGACAAAAAATCTATTTCAAAAGATGCAAAAAATGTTGGCGTATTTGCCTTAAAAAAAGGAAGCATTTGCGTAGTACATCCGAACGAAGCATACAAACATGTATACGACAACTATTTGCATTAAAGTCCCGAAGAATCAGAATCAAATCAGAAATGGTTTTATTTTGTCTTCGAATCAATTACAAAAATTTGTGTATACAGAAGGAGGTCCCATAGTCAGATAAGAACCAGATAAGGTTCTGAAAGTTCACCTATTAGGGCCTGGAATTCATGTTTTTAGAGTTGATGCTGTAGGGGTATGTAAAGAGAGCAAATACGGATGAGTTTATTGAAAAGGACGGCTCGAACAGCCACTGCCTCAAGGCACGTTTGAAGCGGCAATTGTGAGCATGCAATTCCTTGGCCAACAATAATGGCTAAGCCACAAGATGAAGTAACAGCATCAACGCGGTCGTTCCGGAATATAACATAGTTGCGTAAAAAGCTTGTGTTCTTAGGTTTTAAATGTGTTTCTTGTACATATAGCACTTTTGCGAATGTTCGTGTAAATGTGCCTGGACGTCATTGAGGTTTCTCAGCAGTCCTCTTATGTTCCACTGTAATATTTGTGTTTCTATTTTGTGTGTAAATAAATTATGTGTGTACTGCAAGAACTCTTCCTTCAAGTTTGGGAGTCTTGGGCCCCGTTACGGGAATTTTCGTTTTTTTTTTTTTTTTTTTGACGCGCTCCAATGAGTTGTGCTGGTCCTTCGGTGCATGAAGCGCCGTTGGAGTTGCCGCTGGGTCGATCGCCTCGGCAGGGGCGCTGGATACCCGCTCGTGAGTTACACGCGCGAACGTCGGAATTTCGGGACCTTCAACCTGAACAGAAGGCACCAGGCACCCAGGTTTTGGGGTCTGCATGCTTTGTAGCGGTAGAGCAGCATTTGCTGCTGCTTCTGCTGAGAGGGCGGAAAGTGCTGCCGCCCGTCCTCTGTGTAGGGCACCTGCAGGCACCGCAAACTTTTGTGGCACTGCCCCCTTTCGTGCCACGTCCGGGAATTAAGAAGCCTCATAAAAAAAGCATTTTTGTGCCTCCTTGAATGAAATATTTTCTGTCACCTTTAGTGTTGAAACTTCTTTTTTCCTTTTTTTATGTGGGACAGGCCCGGCAATACGCTTGGTGTCCACCATCGCAATTTGCGCAGTGGGGAGCTTTCTCACAGTTGCCTGCAGGGTGATCATTTCAACTACACCTGGCACAAGTTTCACGGCCGCGGCAACTCTGAGAGCCGTGATTGAAATGCTGCCACTTAAAGCAACGCCGTGGGTTGGGGATATAGGGTGGCACATTCAACTTCACGTATCGTTTTTCAAGATGTTCATGAATGATACTGGCACAAAATGTCTTAGTAAGGTGTTTTGTTGGGACTTCCTTGTTAGTGCGCCAGATTTTTATTTTTTGTACTTGTGTCAACTGCTGGTCTTTCCAACCCTCAAGGAGCTCACCTTCAGCCAGGCCGAGCAAGTCTTGATCGGACACTACGCCTCGGGAACTGTTGAGGGAACGGTGTGGTGTGATTGAGATTGGGGTGTTTGCAAATAATTCTACTTTTGAGAGGTTTTCATATTGAGCCTGACTTTTTACTTCGAGGAGGAGATCCCCGCTGGACATTTTTGTAGCTTGATAACGTGGACCAAGTGTAGTGGTGGGGCATTTAGAGACAACAAAATGCGAGCTTGTTCTGACCTTCTTTTCGGCAGTTTCACAGTGTATTACATGGTAACGGGTAAAAGTTTCTTTCGGTGTTTTGAAGTAATTAAAAATTACTTCAGTGCACCCTCTCTTCGAGAGAGAATGGTGGTGCAGTGCAGGGAAAGAAGTAGAAGCCATAAGATAGTTGTACTTTCGGCAGCATTGCCAGTCGCCCACCATGGAGCCCGACACGGGGACGTGACAGGTCCTAAAATTGTACGAGGCATGTCAACGTCAGCTGTACACAGCTACTATAACCAAATATATAGTGCTCAAGACAGAGCTCATACAAAATGTTAATCCTTGCCGCCAGAAAACATCGGGAGTAAACAAAAGGGAGGACAAGACAGGAGAGGTAAAAAAGTGAGAGATAAAGATGAAGTTGTAGGGTATAGAGATAGGAAAAAGAGTGCCGATTTCCCCTGGGTGGTTCCACCCAGGGGGCC
This sequence comes from Rhipicephalus microplus, assembly GCF_043290135.1. NCBI lineage: Eukaryota > Metazoa > Arthropoda > Arachnida > Ixodida > Ixodidae > Rhipicephalus > Rhipicephalus microplus. The sequence continues at coordinate 12,319,595 of NC_134703.1, read as the reverse complement.
GTCTATGTGAAGCCGGGGCCAAAGGGGTGTGTTGCCTCGGCCGGGGGGCCTTAAAGGTCCAATCACTCGGCGTCGGCTCAACCCTCATGATGCCATTTTTCCCGGATGCGGCTCAGCCTCGCACGGCTAGGCGTGGGAGAGGTCGAAACTCCCCGTTAGCTTGGGTCCGTGGTGTCGCTACACGCCAAGCGCCTGCTTGCGCAGACGCCCCTACGAAAAAAAAATGTCATGACTTATGGGTGATTAGGCCTGCTATCGCAAGCTCACCGAAGTTGCCGTGCATGTTCTATTGGTAGGCGTTTTACGAATTGTAAAAGGCAAACGTAGCTATTGGTAACGAAACGCAATATTTACGACAAAACAATGAAGGTACACATTCCCATTTGTAGCTACGGGAAAGTACACTGGCCAAAGCTATAGCCACAACGTGGTCTTTTTTCAGCGGGAACAGAATAATATCTGGGGTTTTACGTCACAAAACCCCGATATGTTTACGAGAAATACCATAGTGGAGGCTCCGGAAATTTTGACGGTCTTGTGTTCTTTAGCGTGCACTGAAATCGCACGGCTCTCAACCATTTCTCCTCCACCGAAATGCGACCGCCGCAGCTGGAATTGAACCCGTGACCTTCGGGTCAGCAGCAGAGCCACTGACCTATCACGGTGAACTTAGCGGGAAAAAAACTGATCAAAGGAGCACCGCCTACTGAATGCATTTGCTTGTGCAAAATGCTGGACTTATTTCCTCATTTCGTAGCACTTGCAGCAGAGGAACTTTTGATCTAGTGAGCAGCGAGTTTTGTGCAGCACAACCTCACTAAAGAAAATAAGTACTACTCCCACATTGAGCTTTGATTTGGTAGCCCCCCAAAATAAAAATGTGCCCGCGACCAATTTGCAATGTCTGGCACGTGTTACAACGTTGTCGCGCCAAAGCGGAGAGCGGTACTTGGTATGTGTCAAGTAACTATAGCTCAGACAAATCAAACCGTCGCAACCTGAGTCAGGAGCTTGGAAGAAAAGAAGTGCTGAACCACCAAGCTAAGCCTACTGACGAAAGCTTCGAACATTAAAATGAATTGTAAGGTGCGCCTTTATGCTCTGCTATCCTCAGTGCAAACGTATCAGAGCAGTAATCAATACAACCACGAGAACAGCAGATTGCAAAAATTCAGTGCGGGTCACTGTAAGTAACAGATTTACCCATATGTACCCAAAAAGACAAGGGCAAAATTTTGCTTCTCACATCATTTGCGAGCTACAAAGTGACATTCAATTAAAAAAAAAGGGGGGGGGGTGAACACTAAAAAATGCCTTCGCCTCCCCGAGGGCAATTGTGACAAAATGCGAATGCATTGCGTAGCGTTCATAACAGTGTTTTGCACATGATAACCCAGCGTGAGAAGAGCAATGTTTTCTTTTTTTCTTACACCGTACAGCCGATAGCGCCGTTTGCCACATGTGGCGTTTTTTTGCCGCGAGAAACTGCGGTATGCGTTTTCCGCTATAGTAGCTAGCGTGCACGGTTGAAAAATACCACGAATTGACAAAATAGACAGCGTTCTCGGCTCGGCGTTGGCGTTTCACATCGCCGTCTCGAGCACATATTTCCAGATGTTCTTGAGAGGCGCCCAGCCAGCGAACGGTCGAGAATGAGGCACGAGCGGGAGGGAAAGCAAGGCGTAGGGAGGAGAGAGGGCGAACCGTGAGAAGAGTAGCGGCGAAGCACTGCATGTGCCCTCTCCTACACTCTCGCACCACATTTCCTGGTTGCTATGGCGAGGATAAGCGCGCACCACCTGCAGCTGTTGCTATGGGAGAGAGAGAGAGAGAGTGGAGAGATGACACCTGCCCTTGGGCGGACGCCATGGACAACGCCGGATGCCTTACGTTGCCCGACTGAGAAATTCATTCGCATTTTAAACCATTATCGATGTCACTGGATTCCAAAACTTACAAGTTCAAAGTGTACAAAGGTACAAGCGTGCATACGTGTCTCATTTTAAGCTTCTTTTTTCTATGAGTTGTTATTATCGTGAACGTGAAACCATTAACATTATTTTTGCATTTCACGCGAATCTCGCGATCTCAAACGGTGTGCATCACCATCATCATCATCATCATCATCATCATCATGATTACGTCCACTGGCTACGTCCGCTGAAGGACAAAGGCCTCTCCCATGTTCCACCAGTCAACTCAGTCATTTGCTTGGTGCTGCCACTTTATACCGCAAAACACTTAATCTCATCTGCCCACCTAACTTTCTGTTTTCCTCTAACCCATTTATTTTATCCGGAAATCGAACGAGACATTGTTTGCAGTGACTCATTGTGCTAGACCACAATCACCCCTCATCATACCCTCCTCATCTTTCCCTTTTCCCCTTGTTCTCGTGAAGAATAGCAAGCCAGAAACCCGCTTTCAAGGCCGAGCTCTCCTTCTCATTAAACACCTTCTTCTTCCAGTTAGTTACCCTTATTAACTAGCGGTTATCCCGTCTACGCGCTACATACCCGGCCCATGTCCATTTCCTCTTCTTGACTTCAACTATGACATCCTTAACCCCGGTTTGTTCTCTGACCTACTCTGCTGTCTTCTTGTCTCTTAAGCTTACAGGTATATCATTTTTCTTTCCATTGCTCGCTGCGTCGTTCTCAATTTAAGCTGAACCTTCTTTGTAAGTCTCCATGTTTCCGCTCCGTAGGTATGTACTGGCAAGATGCTGCTGTTATATACGTTCCTCTTGTGGGTCCATGGCAGACGACCGTTCATGATTTGAGAATGCTTGCTTGCCGAATGTGATCCACCACATCCTTATACTTCTAGTTATTTTACTCTCATGGTTCAGCTCCGTTGTTATTATGATTACATTGTTGATAACACCCTATTCTTGTTCATACCGTTCACCTAATTTTCAGGCTTTCTACGTTTCCTTCCGTACTATAGAAAAGCAAGGTAGTACCTGTTTATAAGAAAAGTGATCAGTCAGCCATAAACAAATATAGGCCCATCACTATTATTCTTTTTTTCAGTAACGTTGCTGAAAAGTTATTTTCAAGCCGCCTTACGAGATACCTCGACAAAATTCAGGTGTTATCGCCCCATCAATTGGGATTTTGTCAAGGTCTTTCCATTAATTTAGCTCTAGTGGTTTCTACTAAACATATCAGAAACACAACTGATGACGAAAAGCTCTTTGGATCAGTCTTCATTGAGTTCAGTCAAGCCTTTCATTCTATCGATTACGTTATTCTTTAGACAAGCTCACGTCCTTCGCTATGACTGGCCTGTCACGAGAATTCATTTATAGTTATTTACTGAACAGTACTCACGTTTTATTCATTTCAGGCGTGCTGTGGAGCTCTATAACTACCATTAGAGGGATCGCAGAAGGATCAATATTAGGTCTTCTTTTATTTCTCATATACATAAATCACCTGACAGGATGTTTGCCACCTCACACAGAATCCTTGCTTTACGGAGAGGACACCACAATATTCACTGACCTGACCTACAAGCTAAACAATCTTCAGAGCGTCATTGTAGGTGGTGCCATAACAACAAGCGTGTTATAATCCTTCTAAGACAAAGTTTGTAGTTTTCGGTTCTCGATCGAAAAAGTGAGATGGCACCCTCCCTGTGCACGTTTATAACTCACAGATATTTCCACATGACAACGGTACATTTCTCGGTGTCGAAATCATTTGTTTTTTTAACTCTAATCATCATATTGGTGTAATAAAAAGGAACACCACCCATGGTACTCGTGCTCTGATCAGAGCCCACCTATTTTTGACGCTTCGTATACACTATCTGCACCATATTCTGCCTTCCTTCATAGTGGTTTCAACTACTGTATTGAATCTTGGAGACATATGAAAATTACGTAAGCCCATTAGTGCATATTCAAAAATAGGCATGATAGCGTACAATGATTATCATTCAGCTACAATATTTTTTCCGATAAATAGTCTTCCTATTTTAAATATGATCGTTCTTCTCTTAGCTGTAATTAGCCTAATATCCTTAGGCGTAATTAATTATGGTACACATTCCCAATCTTTAATTATATTGTAGCTAATAAAATTACAGCTTCCTCTAGTAATATACGCTGCTCCTTCCTTTCAAAACAATATCTTACCGGTGCACACAAATTACGGACTGAAGACAGTGAGCTTCTCCACAGTCAAGGTGTGCAACACTTCGCCTCTGGATATCTCATTAAATGACTCTAAACATTCAGTTCGCCTTTACCTGAACCATTCTTGAAATTTCTTACTTTTGTGTAGTTGCTGCCGTTGCCTTTTTCGTCATGCAACTCATGTCTTCTTTGTCCACTTTTATTATTTTTTTTCTTCTGAAATACTTATCAGTGTATAAATCTTACGATTGCATTATTTGCCCTCTATTAGGTTTGCTTTTTGAATTTATTTTAAGTGCATATCAATGTCAAATAAGGTAAATGTTATTTCATACCTTAATGCGACTCGTAATATTTTGAACGTATATTCACGATTAGTTTGCGTGATTCTGTTCCTGTTTTTACTTTCTGCGTGTATTCCATAACAAAAGGTCCTATTGACGTGTTCACACTGAGAGACTTCTTTCTGTATGTCTCCCTATAGCCAGAACAAGTTTTCGTCTCAATTGGCGCGTTTTCAGGGAGGTGTCAAACTGAAGGAATAAACATTGTTGTTTTGCCTTCATCACATATAGACAGCATGACTATCTTCACGAAGGCCAGAGTGCCTGAAAAAAAACAACACTTGAATTTAACAAACGTTAGGATCAAGCACAACACGTAACATTCTCTTTTTCTTTCCTTCAGTAAGCATTATTCTGCCACTCCAACAAATAAAAGTAGGCACAATTGCGCGAGCAGCCCCTGCATTGCACACTGTAATGCGACCTGTTGCAAAACAAGTAATATTATGCGTACCAGACGCGAAGCGGAAAGCAGCCGGGAAAGTGCTTTGAGACGAAAACTGACACGTACTGGCGCAAGCGGTGTTGACCTGAATGTCATCTCTTTCCTAAACAGCCAGACATCAAAAATTTGTATACTTACCCGTAAACATATAAAGCTTGGACGGACATGCTTTATGTCAACAAACAAACTTGGAAGCAAGTATGCTTATCTGTAGAAACAAGATTTCCCTCCCCTTCTATCGTCGAAAATCAGCCCAGCTGAAAGGCTCGCACAGTTGGTCAATAGCAGAAAGCCTCTGGGTCTTGTTTTGCTGAGAAGTCGACAAGCAAAGCTCAGTTCGAATAGCAACACTTCTCGCGCGCGTAACACTAACCTATATATCTACAGAACGCGCATAAACTAACTCCCGAATCTCAAAGGTGCAGTATCCTTGACACCTGTTATCGCGCCACACCTTATGAAACCGCACATACACGAGTATCCTAAACGCAATCAATCCCGCTCTGTCGAACAGGCATCTCAAGCGGCATGAATAATAAATATATCCGTGTACCTATGACGGATATACAACCTTGGTGTTTACGCAAGTGTCTTCAGAAATGCAGCGACGTCTTATCGCGTCAACTGTTATATACTGGCACACAGACATCACTCGGAAAGAAAAACGCCGCTATAGAGTAAGTACACCACCCAAAGTGCTGAATGCCATATATCTAGTTTATGGCTGCATGCTCTCACCCCGTCGCATCGGGAAAAAACTTGTACGTCACGATGTGATGTTTTGGTCGTACACTGTCCAATAAACTAGGACAAAGCCAAAGAACGTTAATGGCACAGCGCTCGCGCCATTTCCTTCTAAGTGCTAATGCTCATGTGATGATTTTTAAAGCTATCGGGTGTCGTGGTTTCGGTCAAAAAGTTCCAGAGGTCATACTTATGCACGACGACAAACTTGTGGCGCATTAATAACGATTTTATTCTTCCGGGCCAGTCTGAAAACGACTGCAGCTGCCGGTATACTCGGAGGCATTAAGAGACTTGGAGTTTCCTAAATCCATTCTGATGTGATTTCAGAATGTGAATAGCTGGAATTAGAGGCAAAGTTTCGCGGCAAACTCTTTACGGTGCCTTGATGAATTGTATATCGGCCAAATGCGTGAAAGAGAAAAGAAACAGCAGCCGTAAGTGACGTTCTTATCGTTTCCACATAGTTTTATTACGTGTCAGGTCTGTCTATGGTTGTAGTATAAACGACTTCACCTCACAACAAACTGCAGCTATTTATTTATATGTGATCGAATATTATCGGCGTCTTGTTTCGGTGTATCTTATTTTAAGCATTTTTCTAACGGCATACTCGTAAGTTATTTCTTGCTTGTCAAACAGCGCTAACAAAAGAAAAAAAGCTCCACGGCTAGCTTTGCATGGCACTGCTGCAAGGCTAAAGGCAAAGCGGATGTATATTGTCCTCAATTAATTATTTTTTGCTAAAATTTTGCTGTAGTTTTGCTGTGGCTTCGCTAGTTCATCCTAGTATATCATCTGCATATAGTTCATCCTATATGCAGATTTGTCAAGTTAAGCAAGTCATTCATAAGCTTTGATGATCATACTTTAATGGATATGCTGCATAAGATATTGCATTGTTTATCTCTCATTTAACCAGCTTGTCAAGTAAAATGGTGCTATTTCCGCCGTATAGTTGGTGGTAATACAATCATTGGGTCTAATAAACGGACCATCTTTTGTGACTGGTGATCATCGTTAAACACAACGGTCATCTTCACAGTACGAAATGCACGGACAATCAATGTATCAGATAAGGCACGACTACCATCAATTGCTCCAGGAAAAACACGATATTATATATCAGTGGTTACCTAGTGGTTGCCGAGTCATTGCGGAATGGTCGGCAATGTCCGCGCCGATAAAGCTGCACGATCGGCTCATGACTAAGGCCTGCAAAGACCAATACCACTCTTCAGAACGGACGCCACGCGGCGACTGCAATCACTCGCTTGCCGTATTTCGCTTCTGTAATGGAGTGCGCAAGTTTCTACAACGCACAGTTGTATTCTATTGGCCCAAATTTTCCATTTCATTGGCCACCCGGGTTCTCACAACGCGACGTCACTTTGCTATGTCGCATGTGGTTGGGCATGGCATTTAAGAACACGTATTCGTGTCTCATTGGAATGGCGAGACACTAGAGCACATTCTGTGCCACAGCCCATTATACCAGACTCAAAGACGCAGTATGGAAGCCGAACTCCTTCACCTGGACCACTGACAATAAAGAAGATCCTGGCGTCGTACGTGCACAAGACAACATTCTGCTTCTTGGAGACTACCGGATTCACGAGCACTTGTGAACGATTAACGCGAGGCTGCGTAGTTAAAGCTGTTTATTCATTTCTTTCTTGCGCTTCTTTTTCTTTTATAAAATTCCCCCTTCCCCCTGCCTCAAATGTAGAATAGCAAACCCTTGGTTAACCTCTCAGCCTTTTATTCTTATCTCTCTCTCATTAGTTTCTAACTGTGCTAGATTATCTAAACTTTGTGCATTTCTCAGTTCATATTGTTACGGGGAGTATTCGTTAAGGTATATCAGTCAGTATATCAAGTATGCTTTCCATTCAGTATCCGGGCGAGATGACACGGCACAGAGCGCCAGTCAACAGGGCAAGCCAGACTGAGCTCCACAACAACAACGTTGTTTTCTACCCTTTGGCGCCACTTCAGTGGCTCTGCCATTTCCCCACCCGTGACATTACCTCGGCCTGTAAAGCAACGTCTCTGTGCCAACTATGTGTAAAAGGCCGTGTCACCGCTGTAGGCCTTCAGACGACAGGCATGCGATGTGTCAGTTTTGGGTGTATGCTGTTGATGTGTTCGATGAGTTGGCTGTCGGGGAAATTTTATAGGTGACAGGTGTAACCTGGTGCACTAGCTATACTCGGTAAGACCAAACGTATCTTGATAGGAGCTTCGCGCTGAGGCCAACGCGACGATATGGCGGACATAGTAGAATGAGAACACCCTGAGAAAATTCAGCATCCCTGTGTCGACTATCGTACATAGACGTTTGTGTAGCCTGGGACAGTGAGAGCCAAGTACGGCCTACCGTGCGTACGATGAGAGCTCGGCTGATGGCATCTTGAGCGTAAGAAGTGGTCGATGTTGGATCACATGGAAGCAGGGTATGGAAAGGTAACAAAGGATCGCGCCCAAAGGAAGACAAGAGGATGAAGAGCCGGTGGTTTCGTGGCGCGATGAGGCAAAGGTATGGGATGTACCCGCGTTGAATATTTCTGCAGGCCCCTCTCGAGTCTGTATTGACGCGTGAATCTCGGTCTGTGGCAGCTAGCGCGATGGCGACTTCCTCCACATGTATTATTTCCTGTGCTCAGAATTTGAGACCTTTCACCGCGATGTTTTGATGAATGACTGCAGCTATGTACCAACCCCCATGGTGAGTATCGGAGGCGTACACGTAAATTATGCCGTGTTTGTTCTTATAGTGGCGGCCTAGTGCCTCCGCCCACGCAAGGCGCCTGCCATTGTGAACGTCACGTGTCATGTTGGCCGGAAGAGGGCGCACGTGCAGGGCGTATCTCCAGAATTCTGGGATGCGCACGCGCTCTTCCGTCTCTGTTGGGTGGTGGAGTAGTCGGGCTAATCGGCGGTGACCCGACGGAGTGTTCGAAAGTCTCGGGTGTTGGTTAATCAAGCGTGCCTCCCGGAGCTCTGCGAAAGTGTTTACCGTCCCCAGGCCCATGAGGTGCTGGTTGGACGTGGTTATTGGAAGATCGAGGGCAGCTTGTACATATTCCTGAGAATCACCTCAAGGGCGTTCTCGTCAACCTTGCACAGGTAGAGGGAAGGAGCCCAGTAGAGGACTCGACTGGTTACGAGTGCATGCGCCAGCCGCTATGCATCTTCGCAACGTAACCCCCCGCGCTTGTTGGAAAACCGGCGGACCGTACGGTCCACCTGGTCCCCTACCTTACGCAGTTTTGTCAATGTTGTATCGACTCGGCGATGTTCATGAATAAACAGACCCAGTACTCTGATCTCATCGTGTTCAGGGATGGGTCCGCTTCGTAAGGACAGTTCGATTTTGGTAGTGCACTTTGTCGAGGCGGATGTGCACAAATTCCGATTTGGTCGCGGAGCATTGGAGGCCGCAGCGGCGAGCGTAGGCATCCACGATCTCCACCGCTTGCTGCAGGTTCGTTCTATGTCTCCTACCGATTCTTGTTCAGCCCATATGGTAATATCGTCAGCATACAGCGCGTGCTGTATGCCTTCAACATTATCAAGCTGAGCCGAGAGTTTCATCATAGCAAGATTAAACAATAGGGGTGAGGGGACCGCACCATGCGGGGTGCCTGTTGGTTACAGAGGAATTGTTGAATGTATTGAAACATGTCGTGTCCACAGTTGGTATGGGAAAGGTGCTTCAGTATTATGTCATGTGTGACGTTGTCAAAAGCCCCCTTAATCAAGTGCGAGTACTGCCTTGTCAATAAGAGGGTATTCGGCAGGATTTAGAATTTCGCGGTCTAATTGAAGCAGGACATCCTGTGCGGGCCGGTGCAGGTGGAATCCGAACATTGTGTCTGCAAATATGTGTTGGCATTCCAAAAACCCGGACAAGCGATCTCACACCATAGTCTCCATCAGCTTTCCCGAACAAGACGTGAGAGAGATGGGGCGAAAGTTGTCCGTGTTTATGGCTTTGCCGGCTTTCGGAATGAAAGTGACTAGGCCGGCCTTCCGTTCGATTGGAAAGGGTGTCCCACCATGCCAGATTGAGTTTATGTACCCGAAAAGTGCTTCGTAGGCCGGGTCGGGAAGGTTAGCAAGTAATTTCACGTTACTTTGTTTCTCCCCGGCGCCGTTCCTCGCTTCATTTTAGTCAGGGCTGCCTTCAGGTCATGGAGCTGGAACGGTTGATCCAGCGTCGCGTTCTCGGAACCTGCATACGAGTATGCTGGCCTTTTGGTGTCATGTCGTACACAGATGTATTGATCGCGTAGTTTGCATGCTAATTTTGAGGTGTCTCCGTCGAAGGCATGGATTGCCCGTTGGAGATGTTTTTGTGCCTAGGCTCTGGTTTGGGTTGGATGAATAAAGGCGCGAAAGAGACTCCAAGTGTTCCGGCTCGACATTTGTCTAGCAGCCGTGTTGCATTGTTCTACCCAGTTCGAGTCGGCGAGCTGGGCCACGTACTCTGACGCTCTTTGGGTGAGCTCGGCAATGCGAATTTTGAGTTTCCGATTGTGTTTTTGGTGACACCATCTGCGGAAGAGGCTGTGCCGCGCCTCCCAGAGGTGAAGGAGGTCCACTCCCAGCGTAGCCTCCGAGAGTCGAACTTGAGTTTCCGTGGAACGAATGTGTGTGACCTATTCTTGTGACTATGCGTGGTAACCTGTTTCGCGAATAGGGGCCAGATTAGTGTATGTTTTCCGAAACTTTGTCCAGTCGGGTATGCGGGCTTGGGCATAGGGTCTTGGCATTGGTTTGGTGGTGACGGTGGTGTTGAGTATACAGTGGTGACTGCCGAGGGTTTCCTCGGTGTTGGTCCAGTCTGCGTGTCTAATGTTTTTGGTGAAGGTAAGGTCCGGACACGTGTCCGGAGTCACGGAGTTACCTAACCACGTTGTATGTGCAGGGTCAGTGTGAAAAGTGAGGCACAGCGTGGACACAAGTTTCGATAGCTTGCGCTCACTCTTCTCATCACGCAGATATCGCCATAGTGTCCTGTGAGCGTTGAAATCACCCACGATCACCAGCGCGTCTCTGCCGGCAGCCTTCAGGGCACGATTGAAGAGTGCTGCGAACGTTACATTTTTAAGTCTGGGGGAACAATATACGTTAAGTACGTGAATTGGCGCATCTTGATTCTTGAGCGGAAGACTTTTCACCACCACCTAGGAAGAAACAGAAGTTCCAAGTCGGCAAGGTTAGCTGTATAATTTTTATGCACACAGACACAGGAAGAACGGTTCTTTTGGAAAGTGGTGTAATTTGTAAGCGTGGTGCCACTTCCCGGCTCTTGAAGGGCAACCGCCGCCAGAAGTGAGTCAAGAGTTGATAGGAAATGTCGAAGATGCGCCCGCCTCGTGCGGAACTGAAAGCCTCGACAATTCCACTGAACAATTTCAATAGGGATGGCCGCATTGGTTTTTTCGGAAGCGCCTGACCTTAGGGCTGCTCACCATGGTGAGTTATACTGAGGTGAGATTGTTGTGGCACTGCTCCGGAGCCAGCATTCGCAGTGAGAGAAGGGTTCTCAACACTGGAGAGCGAGCAGCTGTCATCATTTTCTATCTCTATGTTGCGTCCAGAAGTTTTAACTAAGCGGCCAGATACGTCATTGGAGGGACCGCCAATCCAGCGCGAGGGGCGCGAGAAATGCGGAATTTGCTAGGCTATCGTCGCGGGGATTGTGCCCTGCAATTAGGACAAGGCGGTGACCATTACTGATATTTGGTTTTTCATGGTGGCAAATCATCTATCTATGGCTCAGATACGGGCCTTGAAACGTGCCACGAAAGCGGCGTCCGTGCTTGTTGTCGCCTCTGGGGCCACGAGCTCACTTTCATAACCTCAGCCGCAGGGCAGGAGGGGGGAGAAGGAAGCTGGTTGATTTGGATTCTAGCTGCATAGTTTTCTTTAGTAGCATCTCATTTTGGGCCATAAGTGCTACTATTTCACTTTGTTTCGCGCTCCGCGCCAATGGAAGGGGCCCGCACCCCCTCCACTAGCGCAACGTGGAGTCCGCAGAGTCCACATGTGCTCGGCTGCAGATTTGGGCGTGCATCCGCGCGATACCCCACGGCTCCACAGCGGCTGCAGGCCAGGGATAGTTTTGTAGTTGTTCTGCATGGAGACGACCATATTGTCATAGTGCACGTAACGAGGCTTCACCTTACCTAATTTAAGTGTACTACGTGGTAGTAGTACACTTGAATCACTAACTGACCCAATCGTCCACTTTGTTCACCTTACCCGCGAAGGTAATGCGTGCCTTGTTGGATGCTCCGAATTTTCGGATTTCTACGATGGTGCCGGCACGCCAGCAGACTCGTTGTTAAAGAGTTTCCATGGTGTCCGTGTTATGAACAACGATCACTCCGTGGCAGATGTTGCCGCCGTCTTGTCTTAGATAACCCTGGAGCAGGCCTGACCCTTTCTCCGAATTCACTGCAAAGTCCCCGACGAGCAGGTCCGCCGCCTCAATGTCTGGGGTATGCAAGACAATGATGTTTTGGTCTCGCGATGGCAGCACGGAGATTCCGCGGGCCCGCTCCGGCCCGAGGTACGCAGAGATGGCGGTGCCGTAGCCGGTTTCTGTGAAGGCGTCGAGAAGAGAAACGCGTTCTCTGGGTTTGATTACTATAACGTAGTCTTTGGGAGCAGGTTTCAGCATTGGACGCGGCTTCTTCTTCGTGGATGTCTTGCCCTTGCGTCCCGTGGCGTGCGTCGCGGGAGCGTTTGTGTAATCAACCGACGAGCCGGTGGCCGGAGCGGCATCAGGCGCCGTCGTCTTGGCTTTGTTCTGGGAGTGGCGTTCCGCAGCTTGAATCAAAGCTTGGCTGCGAATTTTCGGAGAAATCGTAGAACTTGGTCACTGTTGGTGGGAACTGAGGTCCACGCTATCGCCTCGGGGTCATATACGCGTAGTTGGAGCGCGGAATCCGCCATGTTTCAGCCAAAGGGCCTATTCTACCGGGCCGAGCGCCGGCGTCACTGACCACGGCGCCTCCGTGGTCGGTAGACAAACGGCCGTAAACTTGGAAAAAAATGGCCCACCTGGACGAAGTGGGTATCCAGTTGTGCCGCTTGGTGTTCAGGATCACACGATACCGGTTTTGTCCGAGTATGGTGATTTGGGTTGCGCCCCCCACCGAAAATTGGTGGAGCCGATACTTTGCACGTTCGCTCACGTCGCGCGCTTGCAGCACCCCCCGTTTGACTTGACTTGATGCGCTCGTTCGCCTCCGCTGCACACTTGAGGTACTCTAACACCGCGCCTCCAGAATACCATACACTGGTTTCTTTGTGTAGAACATGAAATAAACGTTTTGTTCACTCTCTCCACATGCAAGACTACCGTCTTTCGACGACATTTGCAGTGTAACATGCAGATATGGGGTCAACTTTCGTAGCGTTAGCTACACTGGCCTCGCTGAGTCAATTTCGCATGGCACTGGTCTGCGCATGCGCAATAATACTCCGCCGCCGCCGCGCGCGGCTCGCCACCGGTGTGCGCGCAATTCGATGCGCTGCGCAGACGATCAGTGGTGTCACGCACCGGAGCCGGCACCTCCCTCGCACTCGGCCGCGGCCACGCGCGGCTCGCCGCCGCCGGTGTGCGCTTTCCAGAGGAGTGCCGTCATAGCCTTGGTAGAGATATGGACGCCGACGCGCGCACCTTCCCTGTGCAGTCGCCATTTGACATTTCGCTGGAGCCGCTTGATAGCGCCTCTGACTGGCGTTTGCCACTGTGGTATAGCCATGAAAAAGGAGGGTGCACATGATGCTCAACGGTGCAGTAGAGCGGAGAAGATTTCCTCATCGGATCCCGAAGTAGTTGCCCGGCAAAATAAATATACATTTGCCACATAATACTTATACCGCGTATGTGTCATTGGAACAGCTGTAAGCGTGATATCTGGAAAGCTAAGAATAATCAGCTGAACCTTTGCTAACGCTACGTGTATCCTGGCATAGCTGAGCTACTCCACTGCCATTTTTTTATCCAGCGGCTGTGCAACTGCTTACCACCCAAGTAACTGATTTGGCGCCCATAATATACGTATAAAGAGAAAATGTAAAACATGAAAGCTTGAAACCTGGACTCGTTGGGACGGTCTTTGCACCTACGCAGACAGATGGGTTGCATAAATGCAGATTGAGTCGTCCGAGTCAACTGGAAATGTGGGACAAGCACGTAGCGCGTAGGCAGGTTATCCGCTGGTCCTTCCAGATTCCCAGTGAAAGCTAGCGGGTGAGGCGGACACAGAAAGTTAGGTGGGCAGATGAGATTAGGAAGTTTGCGGATATGAATTTGCAGCAGCAGGCACAGGGCTGAGTTGACTAGCGGAGCATGGGAGAGCCCTTTGTCCTGCAGTAAGCATAGTCAGGATGATGATGATGATGACGATGATAACGATAACGGTGGCAGTGGCGGCGGCGGTGGCGGTGGTGGTGGGTTAAACGGCTGAACGAAAATGACCTGACTGGCCTTGAGTATACGCCACGCCTGCTTTTTCATAACGCTATTTTATTACCACGCCTGTGGCAATTTTGCCTCCTCCACAGCTACCACAATCATCGATTTCATAACGACAGGGTTTATCAGCCACGACTTCGTCACTGGGAAGCGCGGGTTTCGCAGCGTTGTTTGTGGTACTCGCCAACGTATTCGGAGCAGCCGCACGCATAACCTCCGATGCATCGCGCCCAAACTGAATGCGATGGCGCAAAATGCTCGCCATATGCGCGCCAAAATAGCGTGGCCTTTTTGACGTGAGTTCGTCGGCGCGTTCGGATGTTGTTGAATTAGTCGCCGTCTAATTATGCATCGAGTCACCGTGGGAAGTTCACTCTCCAGGCGCAGTGAGGGTACTCCGGACGCGAGCTGTCTCGCCACATTTGAGATGCGTGAGCGAGGGGACGAAGTTTGAGGACCAGTCTGAGCACGGGTCAGCGGTCGCAGACGTTGGCGGAGAAATCACACTCATGTGAAGCTGCGGTATATAGAAAGCAATCAGTACTTGTTAGTATTCATGCGTCGGTAATGGCATCTGTACTTCACTATATGCAGTGATGCTGCTGAAGACAGTGAAGCTTCGGAACACACACGCATTGAAAGCTCGGGAGGGTCAAGCCGACCCGAAACTGCCACATATGTGTAACTGTATGTCCTCAACTGAAATATACCGCCACTGTTGAGTCGAGTAAATGGCCACAGCTTTATTAAAAACATTTCAACACACCCAAAAGCTTCGCAATCAAACCAGTTTAATTCATTTTTGTAATGTGGTGCAGTCTTAAAATAAGATAACATTGTTTTATACAGCCTCTGAGCAGATTTTTAAAGTTCGCACTAGACTCGACAATATCTCGTCGGAAAAAAGTGACATATAGTGCATGAGATCGTGCTATACTTTCTTCTTATTGGCCATGCACGTTTCATAAGTTCCGTGTCCATGCTGGTCAAAGCAGGGGCTTCAAACTCCCTACGCCTCCCATGGTGCGTGCTCTCGCATGCTGATAAACTGTAGTAGCTCCACTTTCACCACTGCCGGCTGTATAACTAGAAATAATACATGAACAAAACAGTTGTTTCATGACGTCACAGGTGAAATCAACAAATATAGGGAAAGAAGCTTGCATCCAAGAGGACGAAGGTTGCTGCGGAGGCTTCTTTCACACTTCGCATGGTAGCGGAATGTATTCACGTCCTCATGCAGGTATGCCCATGCGATGAGGTCATTCATTATATTTAGTTTGGTGCTTTTTTATTTCCCTCGTGGGTGGTATAGTGATCAAATTAAAGCTGACCAATTTCTCAAAAAGACAAAATTCAATCAACACAAGTAAAACAGGCTGAAATCAGACATTTCACATTAGGCGAAAGTCTCAGTCTTCAAAAGCAGCTTAGATTCGCAACTAAAATGCGTACAAAATGAGCAAAAATCGAACTCGGAATATCTGAACAAATGCGAAAGTTACTAACAAATACGAGCAAGGCACGTCGTGCTGATGTTGCTCAGCTATATCTGTTATGACAGCGCAGATATTTCTCCCTCTGAACTTGAGTACCTAACAACAATACAGCTGAAGAGGGAGGCTTGAAGCGATTAAACACCGTCGAACAGGAAATTTCGCTTCCGCAAGTCGGTTGGTTTTTTGCAAGGCGGCAGCGAGCATTGCTTTTCCGAACAAAAGTGCTCTTGTCCAAACATTGGCTCGAGTGACTTTCCCTGTTCAATGATTTCACAAAGCATTGAGTCTATCCCGTGCATTACAGTGACGTTATTAGAAGTAAAGAAAAAACTTTCTGTTTATTTGCTAAAAGGATTCTTAGAAGTAAAGACGCACAATATTTCAAATTAGCTTCTTGCATTTGCACAAACAGGAAGGTGCCTATAATTGCTTCACATGACTTGAACTACACGCCAAAAGTAAAAGATGGATGAACTGTGTAGCCACGCCAACACGCACTAGAGCCTTTATTTAAACTTACTTTGCCGCCAACATGTAGGCTGTCGTCGTCAAGTCTAGCATCAAAGAGCCTGTCCAGACTGGCTGACAGAGATATGCGTTTACTAATGCACACAAGCAAAATGAAGAAGTGTTCAAATAATGGACGCAAGTACTTCTACTCACCAGCTATCAATAGGAATTCCCCCCCCCCCAAAAAAAAACTTCGTGGGAATGAAAATTTCTGGGTTAACAAACCACAGAACTCCACGAGACTTGTAAGCCCCAAAATTAGCAAACATCGTCTAATTTATGATTTGCCTGCTCAACATGGGCTACTGTGCCTCGCGTTCAGCATACTAATGACATATACTAATGAGAAGCATTTCTTAGCGAACTTCAGTGATATTGAGCGTATCTATCTATCTATCTATCTATCTATCTATCTATCTATCTATCTATCTATCTATCTATCTATCTATCCATCTATCTATCCATCTATTCATCCATCTATTCATCCATCTATTCATCCATCTATTCATCCATCTATTCATCTATCTATCTATCTATCTATCTATCTATCTATCTATCTATCTATCTATCTATCTATCTATCTATCTATCTATCTATCTATCTATCTATCTATCTATCTATCTATCTAGCCGCCTGCGACATTTAGCTCTCCTGGCCGTTTCGATAATGTGGTCTCTAGGAAGCTTTTTATGGCATAGCATGACTGTATGAAGACCATACGTGACTAGTCATAACATGAAAATCACGACATGCATGCCGTGAATGTCATGATTTGCATGTCATAGTCTTCCTGCTTTTACGAGGGTTTCGCTCACATAAGGTACTGCAAAAATGTTATGGTAAGCCATCACTTCATGGGGAGCATAAGGGGCAGGCCCTAACGTGAAATTATGATTGATTGATATGTGGGGATTAACGTCCCAAAACCGCCGTATGATAATGAGAGGCACCGTAATGAAGAGGTCCGGAAATTTCCACCACCTGTGTTTCTTTAACGTGCACCCAAATCTGGGCTCACGGGTCTACAGCACTATCGCCTCTATCGAAAATGCAGCCGTGGCTGCCGGGATTTGATCCTGCGACCTGCGGGTCAGCAGCCGAGTACCTTAGCCATGAGACCACCGCGGCGGGGCCATTGTGAAAATCATTGAATGCATGTCATGGAAGTTATGACACCAGGCCATACGCTCATGGTGCACTCGCGGTCGTTTCCCTATAGCTTCGCATATACCAATTTTGGTATTGCGTAACGTGAATAAATGACGAAGGTACACGACTGGCGAAAACAGTATAATCAAGACATCGGTGTCATGTAAGTACATGACTACATGCCACGATCTGATTTGCTCGCGGCAGTTTCGCTAGCTTCACATATACAAATTTTGGTATTGCGTGACACGAATGGACGACGAAGGTGACATGTCATGTCATGTAGGTGACATGTCATGTCATGTAAATGACATGACATGTAAATGACATAAATGACATGTCGAAACATGATAATCATGACATGCTTTTCATGTAAAACAAGATTACAATGTACTTTTGAAAGAAACTTGTGTAGCGAGAGGCGAAAAAACGAACACAGGAAGGAATAGACTGAGAAGACAGAGCGCTACTATCAACAGCATGTTTATTTTCGACTTCGAAGCTGTTTTTCCTTCCTGTGTTCGTTTTTTCGCCTCGCACTACATAAGTTTCTTTCAAATGTTTCACCAACAAGCCCACATCGCCACTCTTGTCGATTACAATGTACACTCATAATGCGCTCGCCGCCGTTTCACTATCTTCAAATATACGAAATTTGGTACTGCGTGACACGAATGAATGATTAAGATATATGTCTGGTGCAAACATAATAATTATGACATGCGCATTATATAAGAACATGACTACATACCACGCTCATGACGCGCTCGCAGCCCTTTCGCTAGCTTCACATATTCCAAATTTGATATTACGTGACTTGAATGGACAACGATGGTAAATGACACCTCCAAACATGATAATCATGAAATGCGTGTCACGTAAGAACATGACTACATCTCACGCTCATAATGCACTCGCGGTCATTTTGCTAGCTTCACTTATACCGAATTTGTTATTACGTAACGTGAACGAACGACGAAGGAAATGACACGTCCTAACATGATAACCATGACATTCGTGTCTTGTAAAACATGACTATATGCTGCGCTCATTGTGCGCTCGCCGCCGTTTTGCTACCTCCAAATGTATCAAATGTGGTGCTACGTGACGTGAATAAATGACGAAGGTATGATTGGTGCGAACATCATAATCATGATATGCCTGCCATGTCATATCTACTAAGCTCATGGCACGCTTTTGGCTGTTTCGCTAGCTTCACATATACCAAATTGGGTATTACGTGACGTGAATGGACGTCAAAGGTAAGTGACACACCAAAACATGGTAACCATGATATGCGTGTCATGTAAAAGATGACCGGATGCTACGCTAATAGCGCGTTCGCGGTCATTTCGCTAGCTTCACATATACGAAATTTTGTATTACGTTACGTGAACGGACGACAAACACAAACACCAGGCGCAAACATGATAATCATGACATGGAAGTGGTGTATGGCATAATTTACATACCTACCACTGCTGCGGGGCTAGTATTAGAAACGTTAGTGGTGCTGTCGTTACGCGACTATACTTGCATCTTATCCAGATGCCTTAGTGCGCAAAACATTTGTACTTGTGTTAAGAATCGTTAAGAAGGCCCGCATGTCACCGCTAGCCTTGAAGCAATTGACTTTGCGTCTGTTGGACGAAACGTACTTTGACCGCATACATGTTTACACCGATGGCTCCGCTGATTCCAACAGCTCCACAGGAGCTGTGGTTGTTCCATCTAGTAACATGTTGCTTCAATACAAGTTCTCTCACACCACGACATCGACAGCAGCAGAACCCGCAGCACTTCAAGGTGCAGTCAACTATATTCTTTGGCAGCAACCTAATCAATTGGCCATCTTTTGCGACTCGAGGTCAGCCTTACAGACACTATGGTTCGCTATACAGCACAGGTTACACGACCAATCAGTACATCAGATAAGACACGACTACCACGAAGCGCTCGAGGAAGGTCACGATATTGTATTTCAATGGTAGCCGAGTGATTGCGGAATTGTCGGCAATGACAGCACAGATGAAGATGCTCATCGGCTCATGACCTAGACCTGCGTGCGCCCATATCACTCTTGAGAACGGACGCTGCAAGGCGACTACAATCACTTGCTCGCCGTAAAGCTAACCTACAATGGGATATGCCGGGTTTCTCGAACGCACGCCTGTATTTGATGAACCCAAACTTGCAATTCCGTTTGCCTTCCGGGCTCCCATGACGCAATGAAACTTTGCTGTGTCGCATGAGGTTGGATGTGACACTTACGAATGCGCACTCTTGACTCCTTGAAATGGCGAGCAGTTCGGCATGCAACATTTACGCCTGCGAGAAGACGCGTGAGCACATTTTATGCCGCTGTCCAGCATACCATTAGAACGACGTATTATGGAAGCCAAGCTTCGTCAGCTGGATGCGCGACCGCTTACAGAAAAAAAAGATCCTAGGACCTTGGCCGACGGTTTCGCATACGCGTAAAACCACGAAAGCCCTCTTGTGCTTCTTAAACACTACCGGACTTCACGAGCGCTTGTGAAAGAACAGCGTGAGATCATGCTGTGTAGTCTCGAGCTTACTGTTCATCCATATCTTTCTTACTCGTCTTCTTTTCTATCTCTTTCCTTTTTATTATTCCCCCTTTCCCCACCCCAAGTGTAGGGCAGCCAACCGAGCCAAGCTTGGTCAACTTCCCTGCCTTTCCCCTCTATTTCTTTCTCTCTCTCTCTCTTTCTCTCTGTTGATTCCACTGTACGTGAGATCTGCCAATTTTTTTCTTATGTTTCCTGTATTCATGCTTGGTACACCAACTGAATGTAATCAAGCACGCGTTATCGCCGATCGAGTAGCAAGGGCGAGCAGAGGCACGTGCTACAAACATAAATCAGCCAGCCATACTCGCGCTTCACCGGATTTTAAATGTACAAAATCAGAAATAAAAAGGCAAATAAAAGTGAATGATGATGAAGGAGCTTGCTCCAGAGGTGAACTCTAGTAAACCATAAATCCTCTGTAGATATGCTCAACCATCATCTTATAAAGACGTGACACTTTAGTAGTTGTGATGTGATTGTGCATACATGGTTATATACAGAATTTTTATTATTTACATATCAGTGTACTATATACAGATATATACATGTTGATACAGTATATACATTTCGTTCAAGAGCTGATTTCCGGATCACATAAACTCAGATAAACATTTGGCTTTTGCTATAATGGATTTGTGTTCAGTAAAGTACAAAGCCGGAGAATCTTGCATTATAGCATGTTGTGGAGAGTTCCAGAAAGGTCCTGACGGCAAGCCTGCGCTACAGCCGCATTGCGAGCCTTCCGCGGCGTTACTTTGGTTTTTGCGGTGTTCATGGTGGGTAGCCGCATCGACGTGCACTGAGTGATGTCCGGCGAAAGAGAAAAGGAATGCGCCGAGAGTGAGCGCTATATATATAGGCGTGGACACTTAGTCGTCTCCGACCAAACTAAAGCACGCACCAAGAGTGGAGCGAGTGTCACCTGAGCGGCGGCGCACCGTCTAGTGAATGCTCTCGAAACTAAGAGCACAGCTGCGCCTGCAGCAGGCACAATGAGCACTAGCCTACCCTCTGGCGGAACGAGAGACAAGCCTCCAGCAAAAGGATCAAGCTCCTAGAAATGCCACCCGCATCTTCCCACGGGGGATCTCAAGATAAGACAGATGCTTGGGCTAGGTGGTGATTGGGAATCAACATATTTGCACAGCGCAAGACTACCACTGGTTACGACGTAAGTACAGTTATGTCTTAACCACTCGTAGTCTTACGCGGCGCAAATATGTTGGGGACTCAAGAAAATGCGTCGTACAATGGTGGAGGTATCGCGTGGATGTTGCGTAAATGGGTATGCTTTGGGAATGAATAATTGTTATTTCGTCTTTATTATTCTTATTTATCGAATGAAGGAGAAGCATTACTCCTTCAACGAGTGGTAGGAAGCTGATGTGCGATCCACTGCCTACAAATATTGGGAGGCCAGTGAACGGTTGTGCAGCTCGAGCAGTCGGTTTTTTCTAGCAAACGCTGCCTGCGTCGGTCTTGCGAGGCGAGAGAAGGGAAGCAAACAATTGGCATGAGACGCAAGCATGTGGCGCGATACGCGAGGCGCGCGCATGAGCACTGTGGGTGTCGACATCGCCTCCGACGCACGACATCGTGCGACTAAAAAATGCTCTAATTCTAAAAACTAGAACAAAAAAGTCACAGCTTTGCCACAGAGGCGAAGCAATGAACGCGATAGCAACAAATCGAAAGATCACGCACAAAGAGAAAGCAGATCAAAACGCGCCTCACATTTCTCCCGCTCAAATGAAGCGCAAAACGTACTCACAGTTACGGATGCGCACGAATAAGTGTCTCCTTTGTTGCTTCGCTGTGTCTGAAAAGCACGCACTTTTCGCTAACGAAGACTGCAATGATTGCAGTCATCTTTCTGCGCCGGGTAACTTCAGCAGAATCGCTCCAGGTAAAGCATGAGGCCAGCCAAGGCGTACGATCCTCCCCTCCTCGTCACCGCGAGATAAGTGCGCACGAGGGAGCATCGCTTTCCTTCTCTAAGCCGGGCAAAGTACGCGTAAATGGTTACAGCGGGC
Source organism: Rhipicephalus microplus (assembly GCF_043290135.1). NCBI lineage: Eukaryota > Metazoa > Arthropoda > Arachnida > Ixodida > Ixodidae > Rhipicephalus > Rhipicephalus microplus. The sequence continues at coordinate 12,297,633 of NC_134703.1, read as the reverse complement.
CACCATGGAGCGGGCACCGGCGCGCGATGTGGCGACGCGCGCTCATTGCGCCATCTTGCTGGTAAGGCTGAAAACACCATTCCCCCGCCCCCGAGATGCTCGTGAGCAGCGGTAAGTGGTAGCGTAGTCCCTGATAGATATAAGTAGCCTGCCGTTTGTACGGTGAAGAACGTGCTCCGGGGTGGCTCTGTGATTAACGCCTCGCTTTCACAACGCAGAGGTCCCATGTTTGGTTCCCCGCGCCGGGGTGTACTTTTCTGAATTTGTTTTCTTGCATTTTCATATATATGTATATAGATACGTATGCATATAAGGTGCAAAACATCGACACTGACGCCCATCAACGCCAGCGGCAACATCCAGCCGAGAGTGTCCATATAATTGCTATCACAATAAATATGTATGTTGCCGGACTGTCGAACCCCCGACTCCTTGCTCCACCACACACGGCGCGCTACGGCTCGGTTAGAAAACATACGCTGATCTGTGTGCTAACGGCGAGCTGTTAATAGGTCAGCCTGAGTTGCTACTAATGGTAGTCAGGAATCGGTGACGTCCACGTGTTTTCGTTGTCATGGCGCGAAGGGTCCAGAAGGTGCGCTGTACAGGTCGCCACCCCACACTTTGCAATGCGTGCGTGCGCGCGTCAACAGGGTGTGGTTGCTCATGGACTTGCGCTTATCTCGCAATTGGGATGGTTTGTAGGTCTCAGACTTTCACCAGAAGTGTGCGTTGAAGATAGAGAGAGCACGAAGGTCCCTTCACTCGCTGCAGCAGTCTCGCTTGCGAAAGGAACGCGAAACATGAGTAGCAGTTGCTGCTCCGTCTGGTCTTTGTGCTTTTAGTGCGCTCTTTCTGTTTTAGGAACGTGCCGCAAGTTTTAAGCTGCTTGTTGTTCACATGGCGTTACAATTTGTTGCTATACCAATAATTTTTCGACCTTGTGGCTAAACAACTTGCAAACACGCCATCTACTTCTTTGCGGACATGTTTCACTTTCGTGTTATGCCGACTCCTATGAAACAGGGATCAGTCCTGTTTTTTTTTATCAAACGGGTGCCACCAGTGTGAGAATCAACTTGAACCTTTGCTCTTTGGAGGAACTTTTCATTCCAGGGGCAGTGAAATTTGCAGTATTGACCATCTGAGTACATAGGCTGGTAGCGAGACCAGGACGAAAAGGTAAAAACCGCGGTTCCTAGAACCCGTATATGCAACATGCACTTCCGAGAGATGATGCCAGAAAATACTAAAAGCGGAACTAGTTTCAGAAAGAGATAAGCTCAAGAAGAGTAGGAAGGGTGTTTCTTAGTCGACACCAAGAAGAAGAAATGGGCAAGGTGCGTAGCACGACCGGTCATTCAAAGTAATCGGCTAAGAGAATGCACGCGCACGAGGAGGAAGAGGAAGTTAAGCTGAACAGATAGGATTAATAAATTCGGGAGTATAATAACGTTGGCCGCCACAAGCATAGGACCGAGTAGGTTGGGGGGACGTGAGAGAGGCCTTTGCCCCGCAGTCGGCGTAGTCAAGCTGGTCATGACAGTGAACTAAGGAATCTATCCTGCGATAAATGCAGAATTAAGTGTTCATGTCGAAAGACACCACATTCTAGCCGCATGCCTTACAAGCTAATTAGGTATGAGTGAGTGGTATATACCTCAACTACACCGAAGAAAAAAGTTATCGCTTCAACATGCCTGCCCCACTATGTTCAGTCTTTTTAGCGGAAAAAGAAGCCGTGCTGCCGAGCACATGCATAAACTCGAAAACACAGAGAAAGACACGTGTTCCCCATCGCATGGTGCGACCTATACTGCAAAATGCCAACAGGGGATGCAATATACTATTTCACTCGAAAAGCATTTACCTGTTGGAGGACTTGTAGAAAGCGATCCCTTCGACTGTTACTGTGGGAGCACACACCGTCAAAGTCGACCATGTACCGCCGCGGCTACGTCCGTGTATAGCGCGCGAGCAGCCGGCCTCGCTTTGCGGCGCGACACGTTGCAGCCGTTGCGGGTTGTGAGGTCGCGTGCGCATGCGCGGCCTCACATGCTCTGCACGGGTGAAAACTGTGCGAGGCGTGCTTGTTCAGCCGAAGATCCACGATTACTCAGGGCGCTTTCGTCATATCTATTTCATAACACGAAGCGTGTTTCGACTGATAACACACGTCTGCATAAACGGCGCACTATTTGTGGCCGTCTGTAAAATCTTTCACGCGACTATCGGCATTGTCGTATCTTTATATTATCGCATTCCTCAAAATATTCACCAGCGTACAAAGAACCTATTACCCGATTACATTTACACTTACGACTAACGTGTTAGACATTCCCAACGCATTTCTCTACATTCCACCCGCACAAACGTGATTCATTCACTCCAAATCGTGAAATGCACAAAATTGCAGCTAACGAAAAAACTAAAGTAGCTGTAGTGAAATTTGAAACTGGGAGAGAGGATAAGTCAATGAGACATGCATTTGCTTTGTTACCCTAGGCTTGGGAAACTGATTATGAAATGATTGAGCGAAACGAGTGAGAGGGCGTATAATAGTCGCGTGAAGTTAAACATCATATATAGTATGCTCGTCGAAAAAATATTGCTTCGTAAATTCCCCATTCGGTAAAAGTCTGTGCGTTGGGTTCTCGAATTACAATTATGGGCACCTGGTTTAAGAACCTGTTTGTGCAAAGGTCGTTTGCGAACTTGTACTTACAGCAGAACTATATTCACATTTAGAATATCGGGCCTAATCACATCACACTTTCAAGTTCGGCACATGCCTGGCCTCTCTGCGGCATGACATATTAGACGGACCACGAAGCCCACTGAATGGTTGCAAGTAATCAGTTTAGAACGTCCTGTACCCGTTGTGCTTACAGTGTTCTAGGTTTGTTTATGAGGACGCGAAGGTCATATAGCAGCAACTGAAGCACTATGAATATTTCGCTTTCCTCATCAAGTAGAATGTTTAGAGATCAAAGTTAGGCCACGCTGCGTGATAGCGTGAAAGAGCTCGTCTCGCAGAAATTCTGGTGTCAGTGTCAGCGCTGGCGTCGTTGGTTGTCAGCGAAAATTATCCCCTTCTATGATATAAAAATCCAGAAATATGCAAATAAAAACAAGTAATAAAAATTCTCGGGACACCAGCGAGCAAAACACTTTTACGCGTATTAGTAAAGTAGTTTTTCACAATCCCGAAAACGCCGCTCTTACCACGACACGGCCCTTCGAGAGGAAACGCGCGGAAAGAAACTGCGGGTGAGATTCCGGCATCGAACACTGCGACGTCATGAATTTTCGAAAGCCTCCACTGGGTTTCACGTAGATTCTAATCTATAAAATAGATGTACATTATAATCTGCGAGTGCCACAGACTTAGCACACCTAGTCTCAGAAAGTTTCATCGAGCCGATGTCGCGAAAGTACAAAAAATACATTTTGAAATATCTTACGTCACGCACGGATATTATGGCGCGAAATTTAAAAATTAAGGTTCAACTTCGAGTTCCTCCGCTAAGAATGAACTTATGAAAGTGAAACTTGTGACATTATAGTTCTCAGAGTACAATTTATCAATCCTAAACAACTAATAGTTTCTATTTAGTGTCCCTTAAAGTGAGGATTGACGCCAGGCCATCTGCGTGGCGAGCATGTATTCTACCACAGATTTACGAGTTTTGTGAAAACTGCTTCAGAAAAAGACACTATATGGATGTCATGCAGTGCAAAGAGTCTCTTTTCATTTATTTTTCCTTGTGTTGTCTTTTGTAGCATTTTTTCTACATCTACGTTATATCATCTGTTACTCCCATTATTACATTAACGCCATACACTGCATGGCAGAAGCGTAGAATCGGGCCAAGCGCAAAAAGATGTGAATTGAGCAATGAGTGAGTGTCTTGAAAGCCCAGCAATCAGAAAGCGCTCAAAAATGCTCGATCGTGATCAGCAGCAAAGCCATCAACTATGAGCTGCGTAGGTACGCGTGACGGACTCCTAGTGGGCCCTTCGCGAGAGAAATGGCATAGCGGCCACTTGCAATGGACATCCAGCGATAATTTGGTAATGTTACGCGCACAGTCATTCGTTTTCCGGTCGAGGCATGCATCAAGAACCGAAGCAATTTCAAAGTGATGCGCACGAGGACGCTATCGAAGACGAAGCTCGAGCATTCTCCAATTTTCGTGCTTCCCTTGGCGTTCCTGTTTGAGCCAGGGTTTGGTGTCAGCAAAGTCGACCAAGCTGACAGCAGCGCCCGTGCTTTTTACGTGCAAGGCTGACGCCTACAACGGTCATCTGAGCAGACACAACGTGGGTTCAACGGAGTATAGCAATGAAGTGACGACGCAAAATGCTAACAAAAAAAAACAGATAAGCCCAAGCCAATAGACGTGCCAATATCAATAATTATTGGGGTTTACGTCCCCAAACCAATATATGATAAGGAGAGACGCCCTAGGAGAGTACTCCGTAAGTTTAGACCAGCTGGAGTTCTTTAACGAGCCCCTAAATCTAAGCACACAGTCCTCAAGCATTCCCACCTCCATAAAAATTGTGGCCGCTGCGGCCGAGATTTGATCCTGCGATCTGCATGTCAGCAGTCTAGAGCAACTAGACCACTGTGGCGGGTCATCATCATAGACTAAGGCACGTGTATAGCCTTCATTACTGTAGACACCGTGTGACACAGGAGAACGTTGCTTCAATACCTCAAAAGTCGTCCGGTAGATTCTACTCCACGAACAATATTGTCACGTGCGCTTCTTATTTTCACTTAAGTTTCATTCGGCTTTCGCCCACAAAGCCCTTTTGGAATGCTCATCGCAAACTGCGCCTCATTGTTGGAGAAGGTTCATGATTATTGTAGATCGTTCTGTCAATACTACTTGTGCCATACAAACATTTCAGATTATTAAGGAACTTACGTATCCGCTAGCAATAACTCTGAAATATTCGACGGCACATGTCTAAATGCCGACGCGCTTCACCGCTTATGAGTTGATCGATGGTCGGTGTTCTGTTGGCTGCTATTGGTGCCAGTGTGTGTCGCTGTAATCTTACTTTTTGCTTACCGGCCACACCGAATAAAGAGTTTCATCTTCGCCCTATAGTGTACTCCTTAAGCCCACGTCACGAGTCCATGACAATATGCGCGACCGCCATATTGAGCGACATAGCAAGCATTGTCGGCCCGATAGTTGCGCGGTACGTGACATGCACAGGCTAGCTCCCACGGTACGTTTTCGGGACACCGATAAGTATCCGCGTCTATTCCCTGTCTCCCGACACATCCGGGGATTAGGAGCCTTCAACGGTAGCCGGCCACAGCTCATACGATCGAAGCCTGTCTGCACCTGAATTGTGTCATCCCTGCCATGCGTAAAGAATGGTCAAATGTGCACGTACAAACCGGAGGCTCAACATTTAGTATAGAGGCTTCCTTCAAGTTATTATATTTCATAAACTTATCTCTAATGAACTGCGATACAAGATACTTGTCTCCGCTTCATAGCGTATGGTTGAGTGTGCGAGTTACTAATTGTTTAAACCGTTAAGTCTATATGGAGCACGCTATGCAACTAAAGCAGGCCTAAAGTTCACAATCAAAATGCAGACTTAACACTTGTTATGCAAGGATTATTTTACTGCAATCCTATTCACATTTTATAATCTATTCGGCTTGATTGTTGTGTTTTTGGAGTTATCGAGGCTGCGGCTATACGCTCAAACCTCGACGAGCCATATTCGACCACATAATGGAATTCACCAGAGTGCTCTCATCCGGGGATGCAAACGAAAAAGTGCAATCGGGCGAACACGCCGAAAGCGGACGAAGATAAAACCACTTCTAGAAAAATCACTTATACGAATAAGCGGGGTCGCAGTTCGTATTGTCTATTGCGTTTCATAAACCTAAGCGACTCAGGAGATGAGCTGTGGAAGGAAGCAGATAACTTATATCCCCTCTGGCGTTACTTAATCTTCACTAAACCCGCCCGTCCCAGGAGTCTCTAGCATTTTCTTTCAATCAAGATGCTACCAGCGTGGGGAGTCAAACCCGCGACTCCACAGGAGTACTAACTCAAATTTTAAATAGTTTACGACTATTGCTTGAAATATAAGTACTGATGTCGAATCACGTAAAACGAGTATTGTAGTGCTTTAGAATCCACTTAATATATTTGTATTACCGCTACCTTATAGGGACACTTTTGATTTTCATATCAAAGGGGTGGCTTCTCCATTACGTGTAGTGTGGCGTCACGAAAACTGGCGAGGAATCAAATTCGTCATTAGCTCATGGGGCACGGAAACAACGGTGAGTGCGCGGTTCACTGATTTCTGCGACTTTGGCGGCGCGCAGGACGCAGAGCTTCCAAATTACGGAACTGCCTTTCGAATAATATTCACGGCAGTAGAGATGGCTCGCAGATGCTTACCGGCGCTATAAAATGTTTCACACTTGTTGCAGCCGCCGCAGCCGGGATTCGATCCCCCGACCTGCGAGTCAGCAGCCGAGTACCTTAGCCACTAGACCACCACGACGAGGCAGTAATCTAAAAAATGGTCTTAGGAAAAAAAAAGCTGAAACAATTTAAAGCACTACTAGGCATTCTATTATGAGAAGGTGGAAAGACAAGCTAACCTCATAATGAAATGCTGCTTGCGTTTGAGTGTCCCTTGAGAAACGCTTCTCAATTTGAAATACTATTTGATCAACTATGGGTGTGCGGGAAGGTGCCCTAATTAAAGGTCTTATTAGAAAGCAAGATTAGGCTTCCATTTCTCTACTTCTGGCGGCTGAGGTACAAACTACACGCAGGCCCTTCATGGATCGCCGTGATCACCCATGGGACCCAACCTTCTCGAACCCTGGGTGTACCCGATTTGGCACCATTGTTTTGAAGGCTACAGATTATCTGAATTACATATCGGCGTCTCCAAATTTGTTTTGGCACAGCAAGGATAAGTTGCTTTCACGATGAGGTGTGTGTAGTCATATTCGCAGAACGAGTGAACTAAAATTACTGAGATCCGCGCTCGAATGCGTACTGCACGAGTGCTTGGCTGCGTCATCATGATAACTGGAATTTTTTTTTCTTCGTTGTAGCGTGAACGACATCATCTATAGTACATTGCTTTCACTGTGGACGCCCTGTAGATCATATTGAAAGTCATTTCAGTTCAATATTTTTGTTGCAATAAATGTTAGAGACTTCAAAAGCTCAGGGGTACGCAAATGGGTATCAACACATTTTGTGACAACCGTTCAATTTTTGAGATTATTAATTTTTCTGCGCTTGCTTTTGAAGGTAGGTAGTCAAATAATACAGCTTTGCAATAGCTTTCTTCATTTGTGAATACTTCGGGTTGAGGTGGTTAACACGTTCCTATCTTAAACAGGAAGTCACAAGATGTCACTGCGAGTGTTTTGACAAGTTCTCTACGCCAACTATACTTTTACCGTCGCATCGTCTATGAATATACCAACCACACACTGACGTATAAAGTGTCTGTACATTCTCTACTTTTACACTTCCTGATCCACTTTTGACATGTCACAAAACCAGGGCACGTCTCTTCGTTACATTCATTTTTTTTTTTACGAATGGAAGTGCGCCCGCGATGGTGTCTGTATTCATGATAACTTCGTGATAAGAAACACTGCTTCGCGTGCAACACTATGGTGCTGTTTTTCTGCACGATCAAGACTCAGACTCTTTTCAAAATGTGCTGGAAAAACCGGGGCACAAACAAGCAAATCAAATATTCTCGCGCGATTGCGTGTCACGTACTCGAGAGAGACGCACCCACTCGCAGGCCGGGCATCTCGATCATGTCGTGGGCGCCATTATTCATCGAACACGAAAAGCAAAATAGGCGTCAAGACTTTGGTTTATAACATCAAATGATCAAAGTGAGGACATGACTAGAGAGCACGACGTATATGGTGCGTAAAGCGGTGCCACATTTAAACGAAGCTGCGACAAATCAAAGAAGAACGTAAACGCTGATCACGCGCACAGCAACATACGCAAAAAATTCTCACTACATTAGCAACACAAAAGCTGTAAATTCAAAAGAACGATAAAATAAACATGTATGCGATATATGCAGGATTATGGCGAATTCGAGGCCACTTCGCTTACCGAAAAAGGGCGCGTGTGTACGCCACTTCCTCTCCAGAATTCCGCACGAGCCATTTCTCGCTCAAAAACGATCAAATCGGGCATGCAGCGCTGATTTATACACCTCGTGTGCGAAAGAAGCGTGTGTAGAGACGCTCCGAGACATGTCTCACAGATACTTTTTTTTTTCTTGCGAGGGTATATTTACGATAAAGGAGACCGACATTTCAGTTACATCTTGCAACACGATGCCAGACACAGCGAAATAGGAGAGGCTGTTTCCGGGGTGCGAGCAACGATGCGTGTCAGGTGCGCGTTGGCGGCTACACTGGTGTTGCGGTTTCTCGAAGAGCTCAATGAGATGTCGTCTGTGCCTGCTGGAATAGCCAAAAATTGCTGGCGTTTAAGGCAAAAATGCCAAGGTTGGGAAGTTTCAAACTCTTCGTCGGTGTGTTTCATGAGCTCACTTTATTTTCGTTTTCACTTCCAAGCGCGATGTCTGCGGTAGAACGAGCACTCCGCACTTTAACAAAAAAGGGGAAAAAAAATCACTTGACTTTTTTTTGCGAGTTCAAACTTGCGATGCATGTGATTTTTAAAAAAAGAACCCATAAGCTCTGTCTTATGCGATCACCCGAGATACGTGAATCGCGAATGAGAGCTGAAGGAACAGTTGAAAGAAAATCCTTTTTTCTTTCGTATTGTAAATTACTTTTTCACGATACCGAAAACACCACCCCTGCCACGAGAAAACACCTGTTAAACGAGGAAACGCAACAAAAGTGGGACTGTTTCGAGCTCTGTCGTAGGAATCGGTATGACACAAAAGTAAAAAGTGTGTTCACAAAGGCAAGTTGTGTTTGTTGCGCATCGTTTCGTCACAAGGTCGAACGAATAAATGCTATAGCAATAAACTGCAATCACGTGAAGAACAACAAGTCGCTCATTATTTGCAGCACGTTCCTCAAGCAGAAAGCACGCACGAAAAGAACATACACAAGAAAAGTGTGAGCTATCAACTGTCACAATTGTTACTCGTTTGCGATCAGCGCCCTCTTTTGATACGCGGGGCCACCGCAGCGAGCGCAGTCACTTTCGTGCTTTCCGTAACCGCTGACCTTGAGTCAGAGAAGATTTGCGATCTATATTGTCGTCCAATAGCTGAAGGGCTACAGCCAACCGTTTGGCTCTTTAGGGTGTAGCGTCTCTAACTGACGCAGCATCGCTAATAGGACCCACGTGATAGACGGAAATAACTGAAAACCCAGATGAGTGACTGTAGTGAGCGGCATCGACAAAACACTCTGAATCGGGATCGTTTCTGATGCTCCCCAGCAGCGTGATGACCCTAGCCCAGCACCCGCCTATATACGTTGTGCTGAGGATGGACGCCTCTGGTTGTGACTGTGCTGAAGTATTTAAACTACTTGAAAATAGGACACTTTCTCCACATATCATTACCTGGTTTTCTGCCCATCTCGAACCCCTACTGCACTCTATAGTAAACCTGAATGATTAGTGCGCTCACTCCCGCGCGCGCACTAACCTTCCGCGCTGAGGAAGACGTAGGTTCGCAGTTAGGCAGCTGAATGCTTGGGGACGCTTTACTTACATTCAGTGAAGTGGCTAAACACTACCAGTTGAGTAGGTCGTCGTTTCCTCCTCCGCACAGCAAGTTGTCTAGACCTCAGACCATCACGTTACGAATGCTCCAGGCCAGGTCCTATCTAAGTCTATCTTTCCTCATCATGGTCTCCTCAGAGGCTTTTCAGTCTATACATTTGTCCTTAATGTGGTGGGGTTAGTAACTTCGAACATATTTTTTGGCAGTACTCCTCCTTACGGGGCCCGATTCGACTCACAGAAGAGGATTGGGACTCTGCCTTACAAAGTTCAGAGTTACTACCACAACTACGGGCTGTCCAGAGAGCCCACGATGCAGCGGTGAGGCTAGGCCTCCCCGCCTTTACGTTGGACTGGCCCGCGACGTTGCTCTCGAAGAGTAGAGTTTCTCAGGACCGAATGAAGATATGTGTCTGTCCGTCCGTTCATAATTCGAACCCAATTTCGCAGTCAAAGCCCGAGACCTACGAACCACCGCAATCACGAGATAAGCGCGTGCGAGCTACATGCCCTGCGTAGGCGCGCACATTGAAACTCGCGGGGTGACCGCCTTTCAAGAGCGCCCTCTGGACTTTTTGCGCAATCGTGCCAATGACGGCAATAACATAATGCAGTTACCAATTTCTGAGTACTGCCAGCGGTATGTGGTGCATATGAACAGCTCACCATTTGCAAACTGAAGAACGTGCACTTTTGATCGAGTTGGTTCATGCCGCATGCTGCGCAGTGAGGGTTCGACTCTCGGTGACACAGATTTTAAGGGCGAAGCTTCTTATAGATAGGCGTTGGCGTTGTGCGCCGCAGCCAGCGCTGCAGATGACGGTGGCGCAGCTGACGATAAAAAACAAGCGCGTTCCAGACCACGCATTCTCTTACTGTCAAATGCAAAGTGCCCACTATATGTCATGACGATGATGCTCATGAAGATGAAGAACAAGCGCCTTCCAGAACACACATTCTCTTTCTGTCACCGCGGCACAGCACATGCAATGCAAGGTACCCACTATATGCCAGGACGCTGATGATGAGGCTGATCAAAATGAAGATTACGATGATGGGGATGGCGAACAACAACTGGCGTGTGCAGTGGATGACGTCTCGATATGATCTACGATTCAATGCATTTCGCATGACTAGAAACAAGCAATAACCACCAGAGGAATGCGTCCGGACCTCGTATTTGCCAACTTCAGGCTAGATTTTGATACCACAAAAGTTAATAAAGAATGCATAACGAAATTCACAACTCAACGCAACACACACACTCACACACACACACACACACACACACACACACACACACACACACATATATATATATATATATATATCTTATTTCTGACCCATAGACACTGTATATAATTGAAAACCGCTTAGCCCTCATTTACATGCATGAGTTGTTAACGTCACGGGAGTCACCAAACGATCGCAATCCTTGGCCCACTCATTATCATTAACTTCTTGGATATGCCACGATTCTTTTTTTTCTTGCAGTTTTTATTCTTGCTATTTTTTGTGCATTTTTAAATGCGAAGCATTTCTTAGCGAAATTATCTATCTATCTATCTATCTATCTATCTATCTATCTATCTATCTATCTATCTATCTGTCTATCTATCTATCTATCTATCTATCTATCTATCTATCTATCTATCTATCTATCTATCTATCTATCTATCTATCTCTAGCCGCTTACGTTTGGATGCTCTCATGGTCACCCCCTTTACTTGGCATGAACCAAAATTAGCATGGCGGGAGGGAGATGGTTTGACGAATATGACCCGTTGGTCAAGACATGAATAATGTCACAATCCCGTCGCGTACGTCGTCAAATACTTCCCGCCAGACAGTGGAACATACCCACGGGTGGGTATGTGCCGCTGGTATGCTGGTATGCTGGTATGATTGACACTAGTATCTACCCAGGAACGACGAGAACACACATGAACCATTTTAACAGGCGAGCGTAAAGAACTACCCGACATCAGTAGCGTCAACCCGATGAATGCAAAGAATAAATGTCAGAATCCCAGCTGGAATCAAACCCAAGCATTCCGCGTGGCAACGAAGCATTTTACCACAGAGCTACGCCAGGTCTCGGAACTACTTTTCAAATAGACGCCAATCTTCTTAAAATGTCAATAGTCGCTGTAGTGCTGCCTACTCAACTTTAGAACTACTACATATGTACTCCTTTGATACAGCCGTCACGTTCGGTTAACGCCAATTTTGGTTAGTTGCTGTGCGCTGAAGTTAATTTAGGTAGCAGTGTCCAGGGACAGCATCCTCGCGAGCATCAGTACTTCATATCAGCTTATGGTGTTGCTAAAACGCATGTCCCAGTTGGCATCGTTGTGCAAGTGCCAGAAACTGTTTATATAAACATCTCCAACTCTTCAACTGAAGTCTGTACGAGCAACATTTGTACATATATTTAGCGTAATTTCATCCGTGTCGCTCAAAAACAAAATTGCAAGGTGGTAACCTTCCCTCCACATGCTTCGCATAACGTCGATTGCCGAATACGTGGGATCTGCCGAATTTTTTTTTTTTTTGCAATCTTACATCAGTGACAGAAATATGTCACAGAAGCCCTGGTGGAGCCCGGCATAAATTACTTTCACGTTAACAGAGAATGCAGGTGCTGTCACCACCTTGAATTTCCCGCAAAGTCACCGTGGCTTATTGAGGCGAAGGCCATTCATTTATTTATTACGTGGTCCCAGTCACTAATAGCGCTATCGAAACCATTAATGACTCTGATTTCGACTTCCAGTCGCCTGCAAAGCAAACGATTGTTATCAGTAGTGCTCTTACGTGAATTAAGCATTACCGCTTTTGAGGCGGCGTTTGTTCGGACCAGCAGTTCATGCAAATCAGGATAAACAGCTACATTACCCCTGGTGACCTGCTGTTTAGAATAAACATTTACGGAATTGAAGTCGACTAACATCACAGCATTTCCCAGAACGTTTTGCATGTGGCCGTATAATTTTGTGCGACATTCTGTATATAGTAAGAAATATTTTATACAAGAATAATCGAATGTCTTTTTTAGCACAAAACGCAACTTTGTAAAATTCATCATTGTATGAAGCGCAGCAACTATTACACGAAACACACAACACAAGCACTTAACTTCAACTAAACGTTTATTGCAAACGTCAGAGTATATAAAGGGGGTGAAAGAGAAACAAATTAATAAAAGGCAGAACAACAAAAAGCACACGTGCAGTGCCGTACATCACTCATCTGTTATTACTTGTCACACCATCCAAAAAACGAAGTTTTTTCCGCGTGAGCGAGATAGAAGGTGCACTAACACACTCAAAATCATCACGTGTCATTTCTGCTGCTTCAACGATCAAACGGGTGAACAAATTTATGTCACGATAGAAAGCGCAAGTGTTATTGAAATAGGGCACACAACTGGACTCCTAACAGTTGATCATTAAGTGGCCATCGGTAGCGTTTTGCACTTTATTATGGTGCTCTTTTAACCTCTCAATAATGCGTCTTTAGTAGCTCCCACATAAGCACGATCACCTGACAAGGGCACTCTCTAAATAACCGACAGTGCACACTCAACATATTTATTGTGGTGCTTAATTTGGCAACATTTCTTTTCTTTCAATACCAGACAAGTTTTGCGGCATATTTTTGACAGTTTCTCTGGAGCAGAGATGACTACTCGGACACCCACCTTATTTCCAATATTTTTAAGATTATGTGCCACACCACGGATACAGGGGACAACAGTCATTAAACGCTGCTTCAGTGAAGTGTCAATACGCTGCCGATTTTGTTTCTTTTGGTCCCTACATAGCCATTTCGCGACGGCTATATCCAGTCATTGCGGGTAACCTGCTGCTTGTAGTCGCAAAACCTGTTGCTGAGAGCTCTTCTTCATTAGTTGTTAAAGAATGTGGATGGCATGAAAAAAAAAACAAGATAACTACAGAATCAGGCAAAAGCCACGGGATTGCGCCACCTTGTTATAATTTATTTTAAGGCACGAAAAACACAGTCACAAGAAAGTACAGGACAGGATTTTGTTGAAGGTTTCGTGATTGTGTTTTTTACGCCTGAAAATCACATGCGAATATATACACACAACCTCGCAAGGACACCCATGAATTAACAATTTCAAAGCTTTTCTATGTCCTTCAGAAGTTCGGCCAATCGGCTGATGCTATATACATTGCTTGGCGACTTGGCTGAGTGACGGTGACGGCTGCTAATGGTGACTGTCATTTCTTATGCGACGAATACGCATTTCTCCACAAACGACGCCCTTTTTCGTCTTTGAGCACTACAAACACCACAAGACATCCAGTCTCACTATTCTCAATGACTTTCAGCCAGCATGCAGCTGGCAAGCAAACGTTTTCTGTGCCTTCAAGCGAAATGACACCACTCATTGAGGGCATGTCGGGACTTACCTTGTCTTCGAGCTCGGTGCTCGGAGATGGTCAATTCCTTTTCGCCAATAATTCGGAAAGTCCCCCACTCCTATGGGGCAGCTTTCGCTTCGTTGACACGGGTTTGGAAAGGTAAGCGGGGAAATTCGGTTTTATCCATGGAACGCATCCTTGGACAAAGTCCCGCTTTGCTTTGACCTTGCAACCATTGACGACGTGAGCAAAAATGTTCAGGATGCCCTCTTCATGAAAGTGCATATCAGTCACAAGTCATCTGTTGGGCAGATTTTTATCCCCCCAAGGAATAACGTGACCCCACGCCTCTCGCTGCTCAGGTCCACGCGGGGCACAAAAGATATGTCGTGGTGTCTGCTTTTCTGTAACCACTCGTACATTCAGGGACAAAACATGTGGGGGTGATGCAAATACGCAACACATACAGAGCACAGCAAAGCGCAGCGAAGGGTAAAACTGTTTACAGCTGCACCCCCCACCCCTCTACAACTTTTCATGAAAGAGAATTGCAGTAAGGCAGTATAAGTACTTTGCACCTGTATGAATACGGCCAGTCTACTGAATAAATCTAATATAAGAGAACATCGTATGCATTATTGTTCACGAGGTGCAAACAAAAACCAAGTACACACAGAAATATGCACAAATCGCTTCGAATATTAGCGATTATCAATTGCCTATTACACTGTGATTAATCGTCTGTCATTTATTTTGACGAGACTATTTATCACCGTCAGCACACTTCATTTTCATTACCAGGCATGTATTTGTAATAAAACACTGAAACTTGTGCATCACACTTGTAAAGACGCCATTAACACATTCACTTCATGTTTTCCAAGAGCAATACAAAGCACCAGAAATCGGCAAATTTATTTGTTAGTGAGATTACGCAACACTGCAAGCTCTGTAGGCGTAAATACCCACCATAAAATAGCAAATTAACTAAGAAGCAGTCAGTTGCATGAAGACAACTCCAAACAGACACTTTTCCAAATCCAGTGATCTTTCGCATCTGTTACCGTCACCTGTATTTGACAGATAAATGTAAAGCATGCGATTCCCGAGCAACCCTCGGGCATATGTTATGGGAGTGCTCGAGTCTCAATGACGCAGTAAGCAGTACAAACTACGAGGCAGTCTCGAACCGCAGGGCACGCTGGGAGGCAGCTCTGCTCAGCTCCGCATTAGAACAACAACTATGGGCCGTCCAGCGAGCCGAGGAAGCCACCCGAGCCCAAGGGCTCGCAGCCGATGCCCAGGCCGGAGTTCAAGCCCGCCCCGATTTATCATCGCCGGACTCTTAGTAAATCTTGTTTCTCTCTCTCTTCATAAAAAATTGGCAGATCCCACGTACAGTGAGAATCGACAATATGCGAAGCACGAATGAGAAATGTTGGTATGTCACTTTAAAATCAACACAACGTTACGATGTGGAGGTAAATGATGCCGTACATGACTTTTGTCACGATTATCGTGTTTGGATGTGTTGTTCACCTTCGTCATCTATTCACGTAACGTGATGCCAAATTTAGTACATATGGAGATAGTGAAACGGCCGGGATCACGTTATGAACGTGGTATGTTGTCATGTTCTTACATGACACGCAGATCAGGATTATCATGTTTGCACACATCATATATTTCGTCATTCATTGACGTCGTCTAACACCGAATTTGCTATATCTGGAGTTAGCAAAACGGCCGCGAGCGCATCATGAAGGGCTCAATATACTCCAATGTAGCGTTGACGCGCGCGCACGCCGGGCACACTGACGCAACGTTAGCAAAACGCGAGCACTCTACAGTCTGACGCCAGCTGCGATCAGCATCCCTCGGCGCGGCCCGACGGCAACTGGCGCGGAATTCGACATGCTGCAGTTCGCACCGATGTACTCGCTTTTTTTCGTGACTAGGGACGCCGGATGTCCTGAAACGCGCATGCGTCAAAGCAACGCAGCGCAGCGCGCGCCGGCGAGTAAATGGCAGGACAGGCGCCTGGCGTGGAAACGCCGACGTGACGCGCCGAAATGAACGCCAGCGAACACGCGTACCGCGTTACGTTGAAATGTATCGGCGTCTTGACTGTGGCATAAGGTCATGTTCTCATATGACGCACATCTCATGATTATCATGTTTGTACCAGTCACATACCTTCGCGATTCATTGGCGTTACGTAATACCAAATTTGGCATATGTGAAGCTAGCGAAACGGCTCCGAGCGCACTATCAGTGTGGCATGTAGTGATGTTACATGACACGCATGTCGTGATTATCATGTTCGGGTGTGTAATTTACCTATGTCGTCCGTTCGCGTCGCGTAATATCGAGTTTGGTACATGTGAATCTAGCGAAATGGCCGCAAGTGCATCATGACCATAGCATGTAGTCATGTTGTTACATGACACGCATCTCATGTTTATCATGCCTGCACCAGTATCATACCTTTGTCATCCATTCACGTCCCGTAATACCAAATTTGGTATAAGTGAAGCTAGCGAAACGGCTGCCAGCACATCATGAGCGTGGCATGTAGTCATGTTGTTACACGACACACATCTCATGATTATCATGTTTGCACCAGTCGCATACCTTTACGATCCATTCACGTAGTGTAATACCAAATTTGGTATATGTGACGCTAGCAGAACGGCCGTGAGCGCATCATGAGCGTCGCATGTAGTCATGTTGTTACATGACACGCATGTCATGATTTTCATGTTAGGGTCTGTCGCTTGTGTTCGCCATGCAATCATACCATACCATACCAGGTTTGCAACATGTCATGTGAATTAAACCGCCGCAAGAGGTGCAGGAGCATTAAATGTATATCATGACATTCATGACATACATGTGATGGTTTTCATGTTAGGACTAGTGAAATATGTTCTTCATACAGTCATGTTATGCCATGCCAAGTATAGTATTGATAGCATTATCGAAACAGCCAGGAGGAGGAGGAGGAGGAGGAGGGGGGAAGAAATGAAAGGCAGGGAGGTCAACCAGACGCACTTCCGGTTTGCTACCCTGCACTGGGGGAATGGGTGAGGGGATTAAAGGAGAAGAGAGAGAGAGAAGTGAAGGGCAACGTGTGTGTAGATGTGACCTTGTCCATTGCACGCTTATAAGTGGTCGCGTAGTCCGGTCGTCTTTAGAAAACATAGCAATGCCCGCGTCGCTTTGCTGGCCAGCGACGCGTAGAGCCATGAGCCAAGTATCTTCTCTTCGGAAAAAGGTCTACTGTCTAGTGTCTCTAACGTTTCGCGTAGCAAGTTGCGTTCGCTCGCAAAACGTTCACATGAACACAGTAGATGTTCTATTGTCTCGTCAGTGTCGCACGATTCACATCGGGAGCTATCCGCCATTCCTATGCGAAAGGAGTACGCCTTTGTAAAAGCTACTCCTAACTACAGGCGGCACAGTAAAGTTGCATCCTGGCGGGAGAGGTCCGATAGAACTTTAAGCTTTCTCGATGGGTCCAATTTGTGTAGGCGGCGGTTCCTGACACTGGGGTCACTCAGCCAAGTTTCCGACATGGTGTTAGCGAACGAGTGAAGGCCCCTTGCTACGTCGGTTCTCGACAATGGAATTGGGGTTGCCTGGGCGTCCGCGTGAGAGGATCGGGCAGCATTATCAGCAAGGTCATTACCGACAATACCACAATGTCCCGGTAACCACTGGAACACCAAGTCATGTCCTTTCGATAAAACTTCGTGAATCACTTCTCTTATTTCATTCACTAGTTGTTGATGCTCCCTCTGTCGTAAAGCTGATTGCAAGCTCTGAAGGGATGCCTTGGAGTCGCAGAACACAGCCCATTTTTGAGGTCGGGCTTCCGCGATATAAAGTATAGCAACACGTAAGGCGGCAAGCTCCGCTGCTGTGGATGTTGTCCTATGCGACAGTTTGAGCTTTATAGTGACCTGGTACGCCGGGATGACAACAGCACCTGTGGAGCTGTCAGCCGAGACCAATCCATCGGTGTAAATGTGGGTCCTCTGGCCGTATTTTTCGTTGAGTAGCGACAATGTCACCTGTCGTAGGACCTCTTGTTCGTTATTCCCGGAATAGTGAGGCACACCTGTGGTTGTTGTAGGCACCACGGGGGTGACGCTGGTCTTGTTGCTGGAGTGAAGCCAAAAGGAAGGCATTCTCTATGGGCAGAAATAATCTTTGAAAACATCGCGTGTGGTCTTTGAAGTGGCAACACTGCAACATGGTGACCAGGAACTCGGCAGAGGTGTCTTATGTGGACTCTCAAATTGTCAGTGGTGATGTATGTTCGAATCGGATGCTCTCTTGCGATCATAATTGCCCCGTAGGTTAAGGTGCATCGCGGCAATCCTAAGCACACGCGTAGTGCTTGTCCTTGCAGACTTTCGAGAGTGCGGATGTTCGTCTTGCACGTACTTGCCAGTAACGGCAAGCTGTAGCGCAAAAATTCCAGAAACAGTGCCCTGTATAGCTGCATCATTGACCTTATCGATGCGCCCCAAGATTTTCCGCAGAGGAACCGCATTATATGGACGATGGAAGTTAGCCTTCTCTTCAGGTAATTGCAGTGAGCACTCCAAGAAAGGTCCCTGTCAATAATCACACCCAGGAAGCGATGGTTCTTCTGGTATGGAATATTTTGTCCATTGATGGTAACGGGGTATTGTGTCATGGCTCTGCGAGTAAACGCAACCAATGCACATTTCTCAGTTGAGACGGGAAGACCTTGCTTGCGGATATATGAGCATGTCAGGGTGGCAGCCTGCTGGACTCTTGCACGTACTTGTAGACGAGTTACAGCCGAAGTCCATAGACAAATATCGTCAGCATATATGGATATGAGGATGGTACTTGGCAAAATTTCACGAAGTCCTACCATCACGAGGTTAAATAAAGTGGGACTTAATACGGCGCCCTGAGGGACGCCACGGGAGGTATAGTAATTGGTGGTAGGTCCATCGGAGGTTTGTACAAAAAAGGACCTTCTCGTCAAATAATCCTGGATCCATTGGAACATCCGACCACTGATTCCAACAGCTTCCAACGAGTCTAGGATGGCTTTATGTGTTACGTTATCATAAGCCCCTTTGACGTCGAGGAAGAGTGCCAGTGGTATGCGCTTGAGGCTCTTCTGTTGCTGGATAAATGTTGTGAGATCAATCACGTTGTCAAGAGATGACCTACCTCGCCGAAAACCCGTCATGCAGTTTGGGTATACGTTGTAGCGCTCGAGGTACCATTCTAGGCGTGTAAGTATCATCCTTTCCATGAATTTTCCTACGCAACTTGCGAGGGCAACAGGGCGAAATGACGTCAAATCAAATGGTCACTTTCCTGCTTTGAGTAGTGGCACTAGTCGACTTATCTTCCAATCCTGGGGAACATTGCCCGCCAGCCATGAGTGGTTGTAATAGCTTAACAACTGTCCCCTTGCCTCCTGTTGAAGGTTGGCTAGAGCGGCGTAGGTGATGCCATCGGGTCCTGGTGAAGATGATCGTCGGGAAGCCGCCAAAGATGCGTCAAGTTCTTCTATAGTGAAAAGATTGTCCATTTCGTAGATGCGGGGTTCAGGGATAACACTCCTAATGGTGCCAGCGGACAAGGCGGACACACCAGCGATTCGCGTACAAAACTCATTTGCCACTTCAAGTTGGGTGTGGCCTGAATGTAGGGATAAAGCCATGAAAGGATGTCTTTGTTGGGGAGTCGAGCGCAGGCCATGAATAGTGCTCCAAATGCGTGACAATGGCTTTCGGGGATCCAATGATTCGCAGAATGATTTCCAGCGTTCCTGTTCAAGTTTGTCTAAACGACGTTGGACTTTTTTCTGTATGCGTCGTGCCAGCCTCAAGTCGCATACTGCTTTCGTCCGCCTGTATCTTCTTTCCGCCCTTCGGCGAAGCGCGCACAGTTTTTCCAGTTCAACGTCGAAATCTGAGCGCTTGCCGGTGAACGGGAGGAGACAGGAAGCTTCCCTCATCGCCTCTTTGATGACATCCTCCAAGTTCTGGTCAGGGTCTTCACGGCATGTATTGTCCATGAGTCGCTGAAATTTGGACCAATCAATTCTTCGTATTGTGGTCTTAGGAAAGGAGTTAGTAAGACCCCTTATTCGCATATAAGTTGGACTGTGGTCACTCCCATGCGTTTCGATGTCTGAAAACCAGTTCGCTTGCGACCGGAAGTTTCTGGATACCAGAGTCAAATCGAGGCAACTGCTGTACGTAAGGCCCCGCAGGTATGTAGGACTGCAATCATTTAAGAAACATAGGTCATGCTTGGAAGCGAATGACACGAGGTTTCTTCCTTTAGCGTTGATCGTCGAACTACCCCAGATTAAGTGATGTGCGTTGAAGTCTCCAGTTATAACCCACGGGCCCGTAGTTGTTGTCAGTATGTCTCGTAGTCGGTCTTGTTCAAATCGTCCGGATGGTGATATGTAGACACCAATGAGTGTGAATGACACTTTTTCCTTTTTAACACGTAAGCAGACATATTGATTGTCATCATGCGGTTGAACTGCATGATGCACATATGTGAAATCTGTGCGAATGTAAACAACCACCTTGCTGCGTTCCTCGCACGTTGAAGAAACAAAAGATTCATACCCTGATAGTTTAGGAGGTTGTTGCACGTTTGGTTCACATATAACTATCATAGGAATACGATTCATGAATATATACTGACGGAACGAAGAGATGCGGGATCTCAGGCCTCTCGCGTTCTACTGCATTATCGACGCTTGTCGGACTTCGTTGCGGAAGGAGAAAATTGGTCGAGCCATGGTTGCTACTGGAGACTTGCAAATACTGGACTTAGAGCATCCAGTACTTGTAGTGCACTCTGAGCGAGTGGAGACTTCAGGCTGCTGCACAGCTTTCGCATGACATCCAGCAGTGTTCGGAACATTCTGATGACTTCTGTGTCCTTCCTCAGGCAGCTTGTCAGAGGCTGGCTGTAGTGATGTGAGTGTCGATGTGCGCTTGGGATTTGCAGGTGCCTGTGATTTCGGCAATGAAGGCCAAACTGATTCATCTGCAACAGTGCTGCTTGTTGGTTTGTTGACCGCGCTGGCCGCTTTCGGTCTGGGAGGCAAGGGCGGTGGAAGAGAAGGGTGCTGGAGTGGTGCTTTCAATGCAGCGTCTGCGGCATTCTTTGATGAACTGCGGCGACGATGACGCCTCTTTCGGACGGTCCTGGCAGCCTCTCGATGCGACGAATTGTCTCTGACCATTTGTTTCAATACCGCTATTTCTGTTTGGATTTTGGGGCATTCTTTTGACGAAGCTGCATGTGACCCATGACAATTCGAGCATTTGAGGGTAGTTGCTTCGCAGTCATCCGCAGAATGGGCTTCCGCGCAACGAGGACACACCGTCCTATTTTCGCATACGCTTCTCACGTGGCCCATCTTCATGCACTTATAACACTGTAAGGGCTTCGGTATAAAAGGTCGCACTGAATGCCGAAAATGGCCCACCTTTACGTGTGAAGGAATAGAGTCGCCCTTGAACATGATCTTCAAGCAGCGTGAGTTTCCCAAACGCACAACTTTTGCGATGACGCTGGCTTCATTTGCCGGTTTGACCAGAACATCAAAGTCGGAGCTGGGAATGGCAGTATCCACATCGTAGATGACTCCAGTGACGACGTTAGAGCTCACAGGAATGTAGGAGCAAACTTTCATTCCCCCCAACTCGTTGACGTTGCGCAGTACATTAAGTGCCGCAGCATGCAAAACGTCGATGGCCAATACGTTCTTACGCGTGTTCACTATGATGTCTGTGATCTCGTTTGGCACGAGTCCTTCCAGCATCACCGAAACAGATTGCCTGTTGAGGCGCTTCATGTTACCGTCCGGTACCTGAGGGACAAAAAGGATAGTGTTTGTCACAGGTATCCTTGGCACTTTGTCGTTCAACGTACTCGATGACGAAGATGTTCTGACGTTCCGCCTCTTCGCTTTACGGCTCAGCACCAGCTTAAAATCGTCGTCGTCAGAAGGCTCTTCGCTGCTCGTTGAGTAGACAAGTGTGCCCTCGCTGTCGTAGTCGCTGTAGAGTCCCGTACGCTTCCTGGATGCGGCCACCGCCGACGCCGCCGTAACTGGCGGACGTCCGTGGGGGTCCACGTCCATCACCGACGGACACGGATGTGATATTTGCGAAGTTCACTTAAAATTAGGTGAAAAAAGAGAGCACCTACTGAAACTGCGATCTGCTAAGCAATCCGAAACGGCCAGGAGAGCCGAAAGTCGTAGGCGGCTAGATAGATAGATATATAGACAGATAGATACGCTCGAGGTCGCCGAAGTTCGCTAAGATATGCTTCGCATTTAAAAAGTCACAGCTTTGCTGCAAAGGCGAAGCAATGAACGTGGTAGCAACAAATTGGAAGGTCACGCGCAAAATGGAAAACAGATCGTAACATGCCCCTCGTTTCTCACGCAGAAATGACGCACGAAACGTACTCACAGGTACAGATGCACTTGAATAAGTGTCTCAGTTGTTACTTCACTGTGTCTGAAAAACACCAGCTTTTTCGCAAACGGAGACCGCAATGATTGCAGTGATCTTTTCGTGTGCGGTAACTAAAACAGAATCGTTCCAAGTAAAGTCCCAGGCCAGCCAAATCGTACGATATTCCCCTCCTCCCCACCGCGAGACAAGGGCGCGCGAGCGAGCGTCACTCCCTCCTCTAAGCGGGACCAAAGTACACGTGGGAGATTACAGCGCACGTCGCCGCGCGATGTGGTAACGCGCGCTCATTGCGCCATCTTGCTGGTTATGCTGAAAACACAATTTCCCCCGAGATGCCCATCAGCAGCAGTTAGTGGTCGATATAAATAGCCTGCCGTTTGAACGTTGAAGAACGTGCTCCTCAGTGGCGCAGTGGTTAACGCCTCGCACTGACGATTCAAAAGACCCAAGTTTGATACCACGCGCGGAGTCTTGTCCTGTGTTTTTTTTTTCTGACATTTTCATATATACAGATATCTATACATATATGGTAAGTGACGCCGGCGGCGAAATTCAGCCGAGAGTGTCCATATAATTGGCAGACATTTCATGCTTTAGAGGATCAAACACATTGAGCTGACGTGCTAAAAGTCAGCAAGTGAGTGAGTGAAACAACTTTATTACGTCCTGCGAAGCACGTGCGAACATCAGTCGCGCGCTCCTTTGTTGATAAAGATAAAGCTCGCAGGGACACCGATGAATTAACAATTTCGAAAGGTACACAGGCATGTTGCGCACGGGGCAATTAAAGATGTGTCCTTGTCACCTTCCCGTCTTTTATTCGCTTCCCCTTTCTTCAAGTCCCTATCGGTCGGGGGGGGGGAGACGAGGAGGACAGACAAATCTGTGCAGGAGATGAGCAAATCCAAAATCCAATTCAAAGTTGAGGCCTGGAGTTGAAACAAACTGCTTTTACTCGAATGTTTCGCATTACAGTAGCCAACAGTGTAAAAGCGCATGAAAAAGAATGTCCCGACTGAAACGGAAGGCACAAACGAGCGGGATAGAAAAAACAAAACATGGGGGAAAAAACGAGAACGGAGGAGCTGCCGGCTGTTTATTCGAGCGCTAAACCGCAACAGCTCGATGGAGGACTTGTGGCGGAGAAAGCGAGCGAGAGGGATCAGAGTGGGGCACGTCCATCACGTCCACGCCAAGACACGCTCGAGAAGCAAGACACACGAAGTGAAGATTCTTTCTCCCGTTCCTTCGCTTATGCATTCGGGCTCTTTTTGTTTTCGACGACAGCGGCCTCTCGGCGCCGGTTTGACTTCGTGACTTTCAAGCACAATGAAGCGCCTGCACGGGAACACCACTCGTTCATTGCGGTCGGTGCACGCGATATATAAGAAAGTACAGGAAAAAAATTGGAAACAATACTCCGTAGAATACTTAAGTTTCCTCCAGTGTCTCTTAACGTTGTGTGTCCACAGGCGCCGGTCTGGGTTCCGCACGTTTCTTTTTCTTTGTTCTTTAATGTAGGGTAATAACAAAGACTTTTTTTCATGCGTCAGTTCTCGAGCACTTGATAACGCAACATGTTCCAAAGCATAGAGGGTATGGAAAACCATTTCAATGGGGGGGGGGGGGGGGGTAATGTGCGTGTAAAACCGTGGTGAATGTCAATGTACTTGCATTAATCAAGCAGGGGCAGCGCAGAAATTCACGTTGTTTAGTGAAGCACCCCAATGAGCCTACTCTGAAAAGGCCTGACTTGGAGGGATCTTCTTGTTATGGTTAGGTTTTATATTGTTTTCGGAAAAACAGGAAAACACTGAAGCTGTCTGCGAAGCCACTGTTTTGACCATGTGCCATGCACACTAGCAAGGTGGGCATAATGGATGATGTCGAAACGCGCTCTCTCTAGAATTAACTTTGTTCAGACCACAAAGCATCACTTTCGAAGGGTTAATGGAGCACGTTGATGTTTTCCGGAGTCATTTTACAATATCCTTTCCGTTAGGCGCAAAAACGTTTACAAAGCGCGGTTTTTAAATGCGAATCATGTCTTAGCGCATTCGGCGACTTACAGCGTATCTATCTATCTATCTATCTATCTATCTATCTATCTATCTATCTATCTATCTATCTATCTATCTATCTATCTATCTATCTATCTATCTATCTATCTATCTATCTATCTATCTATCTATCTATCTAGGCCGCCTACGACATTTAGCTCCTCTGGCCTTTTCCATAATGGTATCGATACCAAACTTGATATGGCATAACATGACTGTTTGAAGAACATATTTGACAAGCCATACCATAAAAATCATGGTATGTATGTCATGAATCTTATGATTTACATTTCATGGTCCTGCAGCTTTGGTGGTGGTTTTGTTCACATGGCACGTTGCAAAACTGGTATGGTATGACATGATTGCATGGCGAACACAAGCGACAGACCCTAACACGAAAATCATGACATGCGTGTCATGCAACAACATGAGTACATGCCACGCTCATGATGCGCTCGCGGCTGCTTCGCTAGCGCCACATATAGCAAATTTGGTACTACGGTACGTCAATGCATGACGAAGGTATGTGACTCGTGCAAACATGATAATCATGACACGCGTGTCATGTAACAACATGGCTACATGCCACGCTCATTTTGCGCTGGCGGCTGTCTCGCTAGCTTCACTTATCCCAATTATGGTATTACGGCAGTGAAAGGATGACGAAGGTACGATACTGGTGTAAACATGAGAAACATGAGGTGCGTGTCATTTAACAACATGAGTACATGCTACACTCATGATGCGCTAGCGGACGTTTTGCTAGCTTCACATGTTCCAAATTCGGTATTACGTGACGTCAATGGATGATGAAGGTATGTGACTGGTACAAACATGATAATCATGAGATGCGTGTCATGTCAGATGGCCGTCCGTGTCTCTGTACAATTGTTTGTCCATCCGGAAACACGGACGAACGGACGATTCACCCTACTCATAATCATTCTCTCTGTGGATATTCTGTGATTTTTTGCCTTTTTAACGGAAAAAGGAATATGACATATAAACTATAACGCAAGCCGTGGTTAGCGAACCTCGGTGACTTTTGAGAGCTTGACGAAAAGTGACCCCGCCTTTCTAGGGGACAAAATGTCGCACTGATTCTCTCTACGTTGACCACAACGAAGGAAGAAATCTGCCGCAACCACTATACCCATTCACTGACCACTGGGAGCAGCACAGTGGTCACTTTTTTTTACATTTGCCCTATTGTGCGTAAGGGCTTGGAAAGTGAAAGTGAAAGTCACAAAAATGATGAAAAAAAAAACAATGAAAATGATGCGGGGCATTGATTTTTTCAAGGTTTTGGCTCCACCGAAGAACCATAGTCTCGAGCATGCGAACTTCGTGCACAATTCATAATTCGTGCTGCAGTCTTAACCCGTTGTGCTATACAGTATAGCTTTCAGCTACGCCTACAACACTGTTATACGCATTGCCCCGTCGTGGTGGTCTAGTGGCTAAGGTTGCAGACCCGCAGGTCGGGAGATCAAATCCCGGCTGCAGCGGCTGCATTTCCGATGGAGGCGGAAATACTGTAAGCCCGCGCGCTCAAATTCGGGTGCAAGTTAAACAACTCCGGGTGGTCGATATTTCCGGAGCCTTCCACTACGGCGTCTCTCATAATCATATCGTGGTTCTGGGACGTTAAATCTCACGTATCATCTGTCAAAACATATCATTCTATCAAATTATAATATTGTCTTAGCTTTCTGGATATACTGTCTTGCTAGGAAGCGCAGCCACTATTATAACGAACACACAACACAAGCGCTTAACTTCAAATAAACGTTTATTACAAACGTCAGAGTACATAAACAGAGTTTGCTCTGTTTTTCTCTTTTTCATTCCCTTTATATACTCTGACGTTTGTAATAAACGTTTAGTTGAAGTTAAGCGCTTGTGTTGTGTGTTCGTTATAATAGTGGCTGCGCTTCCTAGCAAGATGGATCCTTACCAACTGGCCCGATACAATTGTTTATTGGATATACTGCTTGGGTTGCGACCCGAGTGAACAACCTGGAGCACATGGATTCTATACTGTACTTTTTTTCACCCATTTCCCATTTTATGTTTAAAAGCGTTCATAAATATAACAGCATCGCACGCTGCGCTCATTTCCCTGTACTGTGGAGAATGTTTGCGCGTAATCAATGACACGAGTGCATTATGCCGTAGCAACGTGGAGACAAACGATCTGAACACGGCACCGAAAAGAAATTATAAAGGGCGATTTCTCGCAATGCTCACTTGTGAATTGCGTGAAAATACATCTTCGCTTGTGTACTGTTTGCGCGTGAGCAGTGTTTCTCAACACGCGCGTGTGTCTGCAGGATAAAATCAGTTGATGCGTATCACTCATCCTGTTTCCCTGTCCTCTCTGTGTGTGTATTAATAGCGCAGCGAAAATGATTGCCAGCTTCAGCAAACGACGAGCCGGCGTTACCACTTTGGCTGCACGAAGACTTGTACTTATTTTCCCATCGTATACATTTTCAGGTATGCACATTCGTTATAGTAAGTAGGAAGAACGTGAATGGGTAATGCTTCTACAACACATAATTTCTCACCTGCACACTACACATAAAGGTTTCAATAAAAGGTTCTCAATAAGAAGTGCAACTTAAACAAAACGTGAATTTCTCAAGAGTGGAGTTGTCGATATCAATAGCTGGCAGTAATGAGAAGATGGCGTTGTCAAAATGTTGAGTGACATAATGTGCACTAGTGGCACTTAATGCAACACGAGCAACCTTTAGTTTTGGTACTTTTCACCAGCAGCGGCAGTGAAGTTTACCTTTTTATTCGACACGAGCACTAAAGCTTGTTTTTTATCATATGCCACCAGCAAGCCACTAAAAGATAGCCTAAACAAGTGAGCAAATCTAGTCACATCGTATCATATACCAAAGGCCTCTGGCGCAAAAATTGTAATTTCACCATTTTTCTTCGTCTATACATACTTTTTTTTTTTCAGTTCAAGCGCAGTGCTTCATTTTAGCCGATCGAGCAAATAAAAGCACCATCACCCACCGGTAAAGAAAGAAATGACTCTAGCACGACGAATACAAGAACCAAACTCCGCAAAGGCCACACTCTTTTCATTCTTCTTTTTTTTAACATGGCACCTTAAGGTGTCACGTCATTAGCCGCTGCGAAGAGACGTCGCTCGCAGCCAACTAACATAAATTGATCGAAACTTGTCGTCGCTCGGCCGCGCTCGCGTGAGATGGCACCAAACGAAGAGGAAGCGCTTTCGAGGATTAGGAAGAACGGAAAGAGTTCTCGCGAGAAACAGACCGGAACAAACTTTCATTCGAAGCGATCAAAGAAGAAAAAAGGCGAAGCGAAACTGACTAACCCTCGAGGCCTCACCACTCACCTTCGTCCATTCTTTGAAAACAAGCCACACCCAGAAAAAAAAAAAGAGTCCGTGGCTCGAAGTGCTCGTTCGAAACGGCGTGGAATGAAAGAATAAAATGGGCCGAAATGAGCAAGAAGAGGCTGCAGGCCGTCCTCCTGGTTTCGTCTTAACATTGTTAGCCGCCTGCACTTTGACTCGGATCGCAGACAGCCGTGAAGCTCGATGGCTCGACTTCATGCGCAAGACCACGTCGCCTAATGTCGCAAGCCGTCTCAAGGGCTCTTGTGCGCGGCAACATTCCTGTAGCCGTACTCCTTGGGAGGTCCTCGGCAAGGTGTGCGTCCGAATGCAGTACACCGTAAAGCTTAAAGGCATCCCTGGAAGTACAATTAACACAACCCCGAATGGCTTATACTGAATCATGGCCCGTACGTGCTCAAGAGATAGAAAGCCAGCTGAGCTGTCAAACATACACACAAGCCTGCCAGCGAGAAATTCTGCGCATGGACATTGTCACTGCGCTTTCCACCAGCACACTTGTTCTGCTACCTGAAATATGCATCGCGATCGTGCGGCAAAACTCGCCGGCAACGCAACACGGGTGAATGCAGAAAGCGTGCGGCCCAACTCACATGCCTTAAGCAATCGACGGCAGTTTGCGAAAGCTGCCAGCACGTTTCTTAATGAAGGTGGCAAAGAATGTTTCTACTTACCCAGTCGAGGCTTAAGAGGTAAACAAGACAACTACTTCTCAAACTTCTACGCCCTTTCTCTCTCACCTACCCCCTCATCCCCCAGCACAAACACACGCACGACATGCAAATAAGAAATGTCTACACCTTGCATAACGTACCGTTTTCCTTGCGTTCACAAAGAGGACACTCACGTGGTTAGCGTAAAATGTGTTGCAGGCCACTGGGGAATTGTGGTTGACGCTTCCTAATTTACAAAATGGCGGTTTAAGTTGAATAAATAGTAAAGACTCTAAGCGTTTGAAGAAAAATACGTTTTTTTTTTCACGTGCTAAACAAGGAAGGAGGCTGTGCCCGTCTCTGCACAAAAGTTGCATTTTCCGAGCAACTTGGTTCCAACCATGAATTCAATAATCGATGAAGCCCGTCTGGTCGGGAAAATTCATGGCGGGAAATAGCAAGCGCAGACCTATGCCCAAAACAAACACGACGTTTCGGCCCCTCTACGGGGACGTAGTACACCAAGGATGAAAAGTTTTTAGGTGGGGCGTTTGTATTGGTTGGATAATGTCACCTAGGCATCGAGCGTAATGTCGGAGCTTGAGTGCCTGAGTTGCAATCGAGGGTGACATCGGTTGTATGGATGTGGTAGGATTCCAGGTGGAGCTTTGCTGTTTTCTTTTTTTATCATCATCGTGCTATCCAAGCCGATGACATGGGTCATAGAGACTGCATTCTGAGCTAGCACGTTTGCTGCCGCGTGTTCCCACATCATAGCTGTGCTGCGCCATCTTTTTTTTTTCGAGTTCACCAGTTTTGTTTATGTAGACTTGGTTCCTGCCACGAGGACAAATGGAGCCGCATCTTATAACTCTGGCCTTTCCTTGTACGCAGCTTCGCCTGCACAGTGGCCGAATGAGGTCCCCTGATACCTTAGTAAGCAAGCAAAGATTAACCCGCAGGCGACCGCGCCATTTATCAAAGGTGCCTGCTCCTTTGTTAGACACCTTCATAATCCCTTCGTTGTTGTCAACTCTTTTAAGCACTGGTAAGCTGGAGGGTCTCTCTTCTAAATGAAACGTTTATGAATGTCCTGCGCTTCTCGGAGAAGAACGTTTGCTTACTTAGTGAAACTTTAATAAGCCTAAAAGGTGTGTTGTTATCACGCAGCTTCCTCATATGTAAGTAAAATTCTGCCCACCACAGCAATTGAAAACAATATCTTGATTTCTCAGAAATTCTCGGTAGGGCATTTCTGAGAACTTTTGGCGCGCTTCATCGATTACATCCACGTTAAAATTAAAACGCGACCAGCTTAACTTCCGTTTTTCGTCCACTTTACATGAAATGCATTTCATGATTATAATGTTTGCACCAGTCACATACCTTCGCCACCCATCACGTACCGTAATACGGTATATGTGACGCTAGCGAAACAGCCGCGAGCGCATCATGAGCGTGGCATTTAGTCAAGTTGTTATATGACACGCATGTCATGATTTTCATGTTAGGGTCTGTCGCTTGTGTTCGCCATGCAATCATGCCATACAATACCAGTCTCGCAACATGCCATGTGAACCAAACCACCGCAAGAGCTGCAGGACCATTAAATGTAAATAATGACATTTATGACACGCATGTCATGATTGTCATGTTATGACTAGTCAAATATGTTTTTATACAGTCATGTTATGCCATACCAAGTTTGGTATCAATACCACTATTGAAACGGCCAGGAGAGCTAAAGGTCGTAGGCGGCTAGATAGATAGATAGATAGATAGATAGATAGATAGATAGATAGATAGATAGATAGATAGATAGATAGATAGATAGATAGATAGATAGATAGATAGATAGATAGATAGATAGATAGATAGATAGATAGATAGATAGATAGATAGATAGATAGATAGATAGATAGATAGATAGATAGATAGATAGATAGATAGATAGATAGATAGATAGATAGATAGATAGATAGATAGATAGATAGATAGATAGATAGATAGATAGATAGATAGATAGATAGATAGATAGATAGATAGATAGATAGATAGATAGATAGATAGATAGATAGATAGATAGATAGATAGATAGATAGATAGATACGCTCAAAGTCGCCGAAGTTCGCTAAGAAAGGCTTAGCATGTAAAAGAACGCAAACTCCAGACACCATTTCTTACATTTGAGTGCACACTGGATCAGTTGGTTTCGTTGGTTTCTTTCTTTCGGAGACGCCAGAACTTTCTGGGGAGAGGGAGAGAATTAACTTTAGTAACGCTCCTGAAGGGGACTGGGCACCCCTTACGGGGGCCAGCCCGGTGGCTCCGCCCAAGTGGGGACTGGGAGTCGGAGCTCGCCAGCCACCTTTTGGCCCTTCTGGGCGGCCTGGTGTTGAAGGGCCCTGTCGGGGCTCCTGAGGTGGTTGATCCAGTCGTCCTCGGCGGCAGGGGACCCGAAGCTAGCGTTTAGCGCGGGACACTGCCACAGCATGTGACTTAAATCGCACCTTGGATTTTGGCATTTGGGGCATTCTGGCGTTATATCTGGGAGGTATTTGCTGCAGATGTAGGGGCTGGGGTAACTGTGCGTTTGCAGCAGTCGAAGCGTTAATTGTTGCGCTTTATTTAGTGTTGAGCGAGGTGAGGGGAATTCCTTTCTAAATAACTTACAGGGCGAGCGAATTTCGTGATATGATAGGAGTGACTCCCGGTTCGTGTTGGTGTCCCCGGCCAGTGAGCCGGACCGCGACCCCGCGCGGCACGTAAGATCACGCGCGAGGTTATGGGCCAGCTCATTACCGTTGGGGACCCCTGGTTAAACGTTGATATCTTCATGACCCGGGAACCAGTGGATGTGCTTGTCTACAGTTATTTGAACAGATGCTAGAATTCTTAATGCCGCCTGGCAAAGTGTACCGCGGCGGTATGCCAGTGCAGCGGGTTCGGAGTCGGTAAATATTGTGTCTGGGTAAGCGCACAATAATTTTTAGGGGACGCGGAGACAACGACGGGAAGCAGAAATCTTGGCATCGATTCGTTATGAGTGGGCATTTGACATTCGAAAATCCAAGTGGGTGAAACTCAATCTTTATTCCGTCCCTATTCCGCTTTGATGCCGCGTCTGTAACCTCGAGTTGTGTACAACACTTCTCCTAGGATTGCCGTCTTTTTTGCACGGCCACTACGCTGAAGAACACAACGACAAACCACCGAAAACACATACCGTACGCGTTACGGCTCGAGAGACACACTTCGATTAAGCATTTTCTGAATATTTAGGAGCCAGTACTGGGCATTCTCTACTGGTCAACAGAAATCGTGCTGAGAGCGTGATTCCTTTTCGTTCGATGGGCCCTGAGGAATAATTTGCCTTTTTCCGATATGCAATTGTGCTGTGCAGCTAATCGCGCAGTGTTCCTGTCGGCTGACACCGTCGTTCTCAGCAAACGAGCCACGCAACGTTATACATGACACAATATACAGATTTACTTCGGCGTCCGCACAACCCTTGCAGAAGCAGCTTGCCAGTCATTTTCAATGGGAGGCTGTATCCGTACATCTGCTGTGAGCGCGAAACTGAATTTCTCTATTGAGGAAGATTTATTGTCGAGGTGGTAATGCTTTTACTAACAAAAGGTCGTAACGTTATGCGAATGTTCATTTAACCTTATATTAGTTCGCACGAAGACCAAAGCAACAACACCATGGCAGCGCTCAAAAAAATCACAGCATGTCCACCGAGTGAATGATGATGGGTGGGACGAAACATTTGTCAGTCGATCAGCGCTTCCGCCCGTCCGTTCGTCCGTGCGCATGTTCCTGCGTCCGTCTGCCCGTCTGTGCGTGCGTCCATGCGTCACATGTGCGTCCGTCCATGCATTCGTCCGCCCATGCGTCCATATCTGCATTCGTCCATGAGTCCGACCATGCGTTTATCCGTCCGTCCATGTGTCCATTCGTGCATTCGTCCATCTGTCCGTCCGTCCGTCCTTCAGACAGACAGACAGACAGACAGACAGACAGACAGACAGACAGACAGACAGACAGACAGACAGACAGACAGACAGACAGACAGACAGACAGACAGACAGACAGACAGACAGACAGACAGACAGACAGACAGACAGACAGACAGACGGACGGACGGACGGACGGACAGACAGACAGACAGACAGACAGACAGACAGACAGACAGACAGACAGACAGACAGACAGAGAGACAGACAGACAGACAGACAGACAGACAGACAGACAGACAGACAGACAGACAGACAGACAGATGGACGGACGGACAGACAGACAGACAGTGAACGGATTGACGTGGCCGGAAGATGATTCACGGTTTGCCTATAAAACACTCCGAAGCTTCGGCCCACTCATCATCATGCGTGGATATGTTGTGAGGTGGTTACTATATACATGCATACTGTTATGCCACAGACATGGTCCTCGTTCGGCGGGGCTTTTTCTCACGAGAACGAGCACTGTTCCGGCAAACTTTCCCCTCTCCCAGCGTCACCTTCCACGCAGACGGGAGCGAGCCACCGTGTAGTTGCGAGGAAAGCGTCGCCTCCTCCGCCGCACAACCGTGCAGTTCCGGGCAAAGCTGCATCTTCTCCGCCGAGCACCGAGAACTGGTCTCAGAGAAAGGATCAAAAACGTTATTTGAGGCCGCGCTGGCCCCATGCATGTTTGAGGAATTTTGCCTCAGCCTACGTCGTCGCGCTGGCCGGCTCTGTACAAACTATAACCTGCTGGTTTAGTATACGTTCCTACCTGTTGCTGTTTTCAAAACGATTGCCTCCCTATTCCACCTCTAGGCGGAAGCTTCAGACAAGTATGTTCGACTGCTCGCCGCTCTCGGCTACCGCTACCATCACAACAACAGCAAATCCTAACAGTGGTGGCAGCAGCGGGATGTCATCAAACCCGAATTCGTAACAATACATACAGGTGACAACCGACCCACAGCTTAAGGAGATTCGCCCCTAAAATTATTTCGAATGTAAGTGCTCTGAACGTCAGACTTTTCTGGTGATATCACAAACGCCAATATCCAGTAGAATTTTCCAACACAGAGGTTTCTTTTCCTGTTAACCTTTTAGCCTTGCTACCTTTGTCTCACACCTCTCGCCCTCTTTCTTTACGAACAATTCTAACGTAACGTGCTGTCACAAATACGGGTAAATGTTCGAAATTAATTTTCTGCTTACAAAAATGCTAGCAAGAATATCGTGAACCGGTCAAGAAGCACAGTGAATCGTTCGCGCTGCATTCGAGTAGACTCAGCTGCTTGAGTACTCGCGAACAGCTACATCGAATGTCCGTTCTGAATTCACTGACCTGGTTCTAACTGGCAACACAACTTCCCGACGCACTCAGCATTGAGTTTTCGGAAACTAAAGGCTATGTATGCAGTTAACGACCATGACCATCGCTGGACGAGTGAATGAGAGCAATCGATTCACACAGCTGTGCTCCCAGGCAAAACGAAGTGCCCACGGTGAAAACAACTATATCCGCGATAGGCAGAGTTATATGCTCGTGGAGTTGCGAAAAACATCCACGAAGGTCCGCGTTTGATTGCTTTTCAGGTGTAACGTTTGCGCAAACGGCGTCGATGTCGTGCGCGTGGGAATCAACGAGAATTCGGGTCGTGTGATCCACAAAACAAAAGCACCACGTGGCGATGATGCACGGAGGAGGTACAAGGAGCAAGTGAGCGGGCGAGGGCCTCTGTTTATAGGGCCGCATTCATCTTGCATCATGTGATCAGCGCGCGAAGATGGCAAGACCCGCGAAGTACATGCTGCTGCTCCACGGTCGTGCCGGCGGCTCGGGCCCTGACCGCGTCAAATATTCAAGTCTGCGCGCGCCCTCCGTGTAATGACAAGAGCCCGGCCGGCTCGCAGCCGGGATGGCAGAATGCGAGCGCGCACATCGCCGGGATACTCTCTCTCTCTCTCTCTCTCTCTCTCTGAGTAGCCTGTATGAGCTCTCGCTTTTTTCTCGTGTCTTTACATAGCTTTTTTTTTATTTACATCACGGGAGAGCGATCATGCGGACATTGTTTACCGGTCAGTGGTAAGACACGAGACTGTCTGTTCGAACGAGTGTAAATTTACGCGTGGAACAACGAATACCAATCAAGCGGGCTAGGTAATACAATGACGTATACTCGAAGCGGCAGGACGAGAAATGTGGCGCCGTATTGTTGCAACGAAAATCGCAAAGAAGCCGTACAGCGGCCACCACGAAGTGGTGTAGTTTGAACAAGAACAGATGTGCTCCGTGTCCGAAGGGGAATCCGAAGGAGGATGCATTCTTCACCCGATAACGTGAAGCCCTTGCTGGAGCACGTTTCGGCGTCATACCCTGCGTGCTAAAAGCACACGAGCCCTAAGCTCTCAGATAATATTTCTCCATGAAAGTGTTTAACAGATGTTTCAAGTTTTTCGCCCCATTACAGAAACTTTGCTACTGCTGGTGGTGCTGAACCCTTTTGTTTTAGCCCTCGCGACTACCTTCTTGACGCTAATTATGCATGTGACCGAACTGGGGGAGGTGATCAAACTGGGGGAGGAGGAAGTATGTGGATTATCAAAATGAATGCCAGGCTCGCATAGCGGAAACAAGAAAACAAGTGGCCACAGACGCTCGTACATTAATCAAGTCTCACGGAACTTAACATGTTGACTTGATGAACCGACTAAATGTAAAACCTCGTAAAACCAGCGTCTCCCATACTACATATCTCCCATACTGCAGCGGTGCTCATCAGGTCTTTAATTACAATACGACACCCCAAAATATTTATGCTGGTGGAAGCGACGAAGTAACTAACGCAATATAATATGGTAAGCGTACACGAAGCATAACAATGATAATGTTCGGCTGAAACAGGAGCGCTCGCGATTCGAGAAACCGCCAGCTTCGTACCTACTTTGCATTATTGCAGCTTCCTCAGATTGTTCATACCTTCAGCCGCTATTCACAAGACACTGCAAAGAGCATACCTCCAACTTATGCATGAGACGCTCCAGGCCTTAGCAGCGCATGCATATGGGAGCATGGCGTCGCTGGCCTGCAGAGCCAATTATACGTTAACAATGATAACGAAGCCAGAACAAGGATATCTGCGCCCGTAATGCATGATGCAGCCGGTTCCCCAACTAACCACAGAGCAATGTGTAATTTCGCCAGGGAAGTGTTAACTGCGAATTTCAAAGGCCACGACTCAGTATTCTTGTAGGGTAAACAAAATTTGTAAATGAATCTTTACTTAAACATCCCCTGCATAACTATCCTGATGTTTTTCTGTTGACTCGATTTCCTTTATATAGAATTTACGGGGAGGTGCATTTGAAAACACGCGTGAATTTCATACTGGTGTTCTGAGACGCTGAAAGAACGACCTGGTTATGAATCAAGCCATTGATGATTCCACCATCTTCAAGAATATTCTGACGTCCTTGAATTTTGCTCCTACGAAAATGCGGACGCCGTGCCGTGTAGAGATGCGGTGAAACTTAGTAGCG
The DNA here is from genome assembly GCF_043290135.1 of Rhipicephalus microplus. NCBI lineage: Eukaryota > Metazoa > Arthropoda > Arachnida > Ixodida > Ixodidae > Rhipicephalus > Rhipicephalus microplus. The sequence continues at coordinate 12,261,302 of NC_134703.1, read as the reverse complement.
CGAAACCGTTCAGTTACCACGGAGGTCTATAGGGAAGGAAGACCCGGCAGCCCGTTGCCAGCATACAATAGACATTTTTGTACAGTAGTGAGCCGATAAGTCACCGCTATGCGTAAAAAATTTCTACTGCTGAACGAAGGCAACGTTTACCGAACAGCTTGTTGGTGTTAAAATTCATTTTCGTCACAGCACTACGCCACCTCTCCCTCACCCTGCGAGGGGTAGGCGCCATCTCTACACGCGCTTTCCGCACAGCCGCACCGCACGCACAGGGACACCCGCCGCACACAAGGCGAGGTCGAACGAGCGCATAGGCGTCGCTCTTTCGTCCTCCGCTTGCGTGCGGCAGGTGTCCCGTTACGTGCTGTGTTGCTGTGATGAAAGCGCGTGTACAGGCTCTAACCTTCCTGCACTTCCTAAGGTCTCGATGTTGTGGCACTCGACTGCTGACGAACTCGAATCCCGGTAGCGACGACCACATTTTCGATGGGTCACGACCAGCTAATAAAAAAAATGTTGAGCCATGCTCATGTGTTTAAGTTTACGTGGTCGTTAAAACCCTATAGGAGATCTAAATTCTCGAAGCCCTCCACGGGGGCATGACATCGGGGCTTTGAGACGTTAAGTCCCAACACACGTTATTGTGCTTATCTCTCCCTCTCTCTCGTTTGCGATTGTTCTAAACCATGTACAAGGACGCGCTTCTCATTGCTTCCTTCTCTATCCACTACCATTACGGCTGTTCACTTATATATGGACAAGCCAGCGCATTCGCACATGTGAATGCGCAAGTACGTGTGCAGCATGCTTCTCAATGTGGTGCCACTGAACACAACGCTACTCAGATCAGCTCAGAGGTCATTCGCTATACCGCACACGTATACATTCGCAGCGAATAATTTTCACGCACAGTCATTACCAGTCTACCGTTCCCACGTACGAGCCGTTTCCTGTGCCCTGACACACGAAGAATGTTTGCGCTGAACAGCGTCGTTGCGGAAGACGCAGTTTCCGGTTAAACTCACAAAGCACGCCGCGCCAGATTTTGAGAACGGGAACTTGGCATACTAGATGAGTTTATTTGGCAAGTTTGCAGCTTTGCCGCAAAAAAAAATATTTAATGCAACGTTTGTATGTGCACATATCTTTTACAATAATCAGGACCACAGCACTCCAAGACAGACCCCAACTGCGTGTTGAGTACAGAAATAGCTTAAGCTCTTGTACCAATGACATGTACATTGACAATGATGCCAAGGAAAGTATAGAGGCAGTTATTTGACCGAATTGTAATGTAATTGTGAAGAAACAAACGTAGGGAAAAAGATGACCTGCCGTGGGCAGGAACCGAGCCTGCGACCTTCGAATAACGTGTTCGATGCTCTACCACTCAGCAGCCCACAGCAAGTTATCTTTTCACCCACTTTTCTTTCTTCACAGTTATATTACGATTCAGTGTAATAACTTCCTGTATACTTTCCTTAGCATTATTGTCTATTGGATGTCATTATTATTGAATCAGAACACGGAAAAATGAGCCCTTAGGTCTGTATGTCTGTCTGTCTGTCTGTCTGTCTGTCTGTCTGTCTGTCTGTCTGTCTGTCTGTCTGTCTGTCTGTCTGTCTGTACATTTGTCTGTTTTTCTGCTCTTATCGATACCTAAAACGGCACTAAACAGCCAACCCCATCCGCAGCGCCCACTAATATTGCTCAAGGTTTAGCGTTCATAGTTGTGCAATGGTCAATTAAAAAGCAATTATTGCGCATAAATGATGTGCCGTAACAACGCGTCGATGTTTTGTATGTCTGCCTTTATACTAGAAGAGGCACACACATGTAACTCTATGAACTGTAGCGTTTATCGCGCTGCGCTGACAGTGAAACACGATGCCCAAAAAGGTAAGTGCTTCCAACGCTTTGCTACGACGGCATGGTGGTGGCACCTGGCCGTTGCTTTTAGTTCTACACCTTATCACCTCCGAGACTAACGCGCATCTCTCTCCACGGGTGTGCACGCCTTCATTTTCGAATATAACTGCCAGATGACGATCGTGTATAACGTGGCTCGATGCGCTCATTCGTCTCCGCTACACGCTCGAGGCGCTCTAACGCAGCGCCTCCAGAATACTATTCACCGATTTTCTTGCGCTGACCATCAAAAAAACATTTTGTTTACTCTCTCCAGATGCAAGACTATCATCTTACGACGACATTTGACCTGTAACATGTAGATTCTGGCCAATTATTTTTTCATTTCACGTCGACACGTTTTGTTGTCGCCTTGATGTGAACACACGACAGATAGGGTCGCCTGTAGCAACTAAAGAGCTGCACCGCGAAGCACCTGCAGGGTCAATTTGCGTCATAGAGGAAAAGAAGGGAGCATTGCGAAATGAGAAGTAAATAAATATTAAATAATTAATGAAAGAAAGAAAAAACATAAAGATCAAAGGAAGAAAGAAAGAAAGACAGAAATATAGAAAGAAAGAAAGAAAGAAAGAAAGAAAGAAAGAAAGAAAGAAAGCAGCATGAACGCACCAAGCTTCGCATGCCCCTTTTACAGAAACAATAAAGCAAGGGCTGCTTGCTCTGTTGTTTTTGAAATATAATTATATTTATTGTATAAAAATTAAGCTAAAAAGAAGTGCTAACTATAATCTAAATGTAATTTTATGGAGAGAGAACGAGGAACTGAGGGATGAAAAGAAAGGAGCGAGGTCAAGCAAAGCTCGTCAAGTTTGCAACCCTATATGTGTGTATAAATGAGGCAATAATATGGAGAGACAGGTGAAAGCATGAGTCTGGGCCATTCACAACCATGGTACAGAGGAATCAATATGGACAGCTTACCTAGGCCTACCACTCTAATGCCTACGGGTCTTGTGCGTTGTTAACCGCCTGTGATGTGTGAGGACAGGCTCTCAAGATTTTTGCTTCCGCAATTGTATGCAAGACCGATGATCAAGTCAACTCCAAACACATTGTCGACTTAAAACACATGGCGGTCACTGGAAAAATATTCCATGATTTGGTAATTGTCGGCTAAAACACAGCCTACCTTTCTATCTGATCCCTGCCTATACGACATTAGGGAAGGAGCAAGCTTGTCCACTACCACCGAGACGGGGTACAACACTGCTACTCTTAAGGGATAAGTAAACAAAAAAAATCAGGAGACCCCACGTACCTTCGGAATAGACGTTATGCAAAGCATACGGTAGGAAGGCGACCGTGGTATAATTTTATTAAAGCGACACGTCAGGAAATGACGCCAAATAAAGGTAAAATTGTTCTACGTGACAGCATGTTGAAAAGTTGAACTTTGCATTTGCGCAACAATGCAAACAGCAACAACAGTATTAGC